>NC_140582.1:781283877-781296377 GCF_964204655.1 Triturus cristatus
CCGAATGGCAGTGCATCCCCTGGCTGGCACCACCCTTCCCTGGAATAGGCCCTGGTGCTGGCTGGTCCCTCCCGCGTACCGAGTCCCGGCCCGACCTGACCGGGTTCCGGGCAACTGAGGAGCAGCCCTTCTCACACGGCAGCTCGGCCTGGAAGAGAAGGGGCCGAGGGCCTGTGAGGGGACCCCGGCTCTTCTCGTTGGGAGGCGTGCGGGATGGGGAGCTGCCTGGCTCTTCCCTTCTGGCACCTCCGCCCCAGGGTGGTGTCAGGCTGATCCCCAGCCCGCTGGCACTGCTTGGGGTCGCCCGGCGACGGACGGTTTATGTGCAGGTGGGGCGAACCTCCCTCGTTGCCAGGTACCCGGTTCGACCCGGTCCCGTGTGGCCGGACTGAGGGGTTACTCGTGCGGTCCCTCCTGGGTTACCCTGGGAGGGATCGGCGGCTGCGGGGCTGCCTGCTCCTGTCGCTCCAGGTGGGTGGGTGGGGGTGGGCTCCCGGTCCGAGCTCCTGACAATGTTTTTTTTCTCCCCATGGTGCTGTCTGACTCCCAGAGGGGAAGTCTTGAACGGGGCGCCTTCCTCCCACCTCTCCTGCACCCGCAGGTGGGCAAACGTTTTCAAAAAGTTGCCTGTGACTCTTGGCGGTGGATCACTTGGCTCGCACGTAGATGAAGAACACAGTTAGCTGCAAGAATTAGTGTGAATTGCAGGACACATTGATCATCGACACTTCAAACGTACCTTGTGGCCCCGGGTTCCTCCCAGGCCTACGCCTGTCTGAGGGTCGCTCGATCATCAATCGCCCCGGGGCTTCCCCGGGACGGGCCGTTGCAGGATGAGCTACGCTTCCCCTTTGTCTCCCCACAAGGTCAGACCTCCCGATCGCCCGTGGCAGGGTCCCTCACCAGGTCCTGCCGCGGAGGTATGCCGCTGGTGTGCCTGGCCCCCTAGAAGGGGCCTGGCGACCGGTCTGCCCCGGGCCCATCCCGGGGCGCCTGGCTGTGTGCAGCATGTGGCTGTCTGTGGTGTCCCACCGGCTGCCATCGCGCACACGCATTGGGCGCCCTCCTCCGCAGCCGGCTTCCCGGCAAGTAGAAACCCCTCCAATGCGATCCGAGGAAAGAGGGTGCGGGCTGCCGGGAGGCCAGGCCTCTGCTCCGGCAGGGGGCTGGACTTCCCCGGCTCCCCCTTAACGCTCTGGCATTTTCTCCCGACTACGACCTCAGATCAGACGTGGCGACCCGCTGAATTTAAGCATTTTACTAAGTGGAGGAAAAGAAACTAACCAGGATTCCCCCAGTAACGGCGAGTGAAGAGGGAAGAGCCCAGCGCCGAATTCCCACCCGGCAGTGGGCACGGGAAATGTGGCGTACAGAAGACTGACTCCCCGGCGTCGCTCAGGAGGCCCAAGTCCTTCTGATCGAGGCTCACCCCGCAGACAGTGATAGGCCGGTAGCGGACCCCGGCGTGCCGGGATCGGGTCTTCTCGGAGTCGGGTTGCTTGGGAATGCAGCCCAAAGCAGGTGGTAAACTCCATCTAAGGCTAAATATGGGTGTGAGACCCATAGCCAACAAGTATCGTAAGGGAAAGTTGAAAAGAACTTTGAAGAGAGAGTTCAAGAGGGCATGAAACCGTCGAGAGATAAACGAGTGTGGTCTGTGCAGTCCGCCCAGAGGATTCAACACGGCGGGAAGGTCGGTGGCCCGGGAATTCCTGGATTCCCTCTGCGGGACTGGCACCCGGGCCCTACCCGGCCCCCGCAGGGCGCATTTCCTCCGTGGCAGTGCGCCGTGACTGGCTCCGGGTCGACTGGGAAGGCTTCGTGGTGGCAGGTGGCCATCGCTCCGGTGGAAGGTGTTACAGCCCCCCTGGCAGCAGCTTCGCTGTGTCCGCAGGACCGAGGGAGATTCAACCGCCTCCGCCCCTCCCCCAGGCACCCGTTCCCGGCCGCCCCTTGGGGCGCGCCGGGGCGGTTGAAGGGGGGATGGGGCCCCCTGCTCCCGGTGCGACTGTTGACTGGGGCGGTCTGTTCTCAGTGCACCCCAACCGCGTTGTGCCGATGGACGGGGAGGCGCACGCCGGGTGCCAGGGTCTGCGGCGATGTCGGTTACCCACCCGACCCGTCTTGAAACACAGACCAAGGAGTCTAACAACATGTGCACGAGTCGGAGAGCCGAGCAAAACCCTGTGGCGCAATGAAGGTAAGGGCCGTCGTGCTCCGGCTGAGGTGGGATCCTGCCACGCTTCCAGCGGCGGGCGCACCACCGGCGCGTCTCGCCCGCTCCATCAGGGAGGTGGAGAATGAGCGTGCGTGATAGGACCCAAAAGATGGTGAACTATGCCTGGGCAGGGCAAAGCCAGAGGAAACTCTGATGGAGGTTCCGTAGCGGCCCTGACGTGCAAATCGGTCATCCGACCTGGGTATAGGGGCGAAAGACTAATCGAACCATCTAGTAGCTGGTTCCCTCCGAAGTTTCCCTCAGGATAGCTGGCGCTCGGAGACCCCAGTTTCATCTGGTAAAGCGAATGATTAGAGGTCTTGGGGCCGAAACGATCTCAACCCATTCTCAAACTTTAAATGGGTAAGAGGCCCGGCTTACTGGCTTGGAGCCAGGCATGGAATGCGAGTTCCTAGTGGGACACTTTTGGTAAGCAGAACTGGTGCTGTGGGAGGAACCGAACGCCAGGTTAAGGCGCCCGATGCCGATGCTCATCAGACCCCAGAAAAGGTGTTGGTTGATATAGACAGCAGGACGGTGGCCATGGAAGTCGGAATCCACTAAGGAGTGTGTAACAACTCACCTGCCAAATCAACTAGCCCTGAAAATGGATGGCGCTGAGAGCCACCGGGGCTAAGCCGCGACGAGTAGGAGGGCCGCTACGGTGCGGCGACTCTGGATGCGAGCTGGGCCCTTCCTGTGGGTCACCCCAGCTGCGGTGGTCGCCTCTCCCCGTGCCCCCTCCCCGGGGGCGCAGGCCTGGCCTTTACCTCCCAGTGTTCCCGCTGGTAACTGTGCTAGACTCTGCGTAGAGAAGTCTATAGAGACAGGCCAAACAAGGTTCTATCATGGCAGCGAGCGTGATAGTGAGAAGTGGCGAAGCAAACAAACACAATTCCAGATGGGGTAGTTCCTGGAGAATAAAAACCCTGTTAAGATGGCGTAAGGAGGTGCTGTCTTTTCAAGAAATCATTAACCTCCTCACCGAATTTGACAAACCAGCACCCGCTTCAAACATGCAACAAGCAACAACGATTCAGGTCACGTTATAGGCCTTAGTTCACCCTCCGAAGCAGAAGAAGACACAACAGTAGACCTCAGCGAAACCATCGAGTTTGTGGCCTCCTCAGCCAAGAATGACATTGGTACAACCAACTTTGAAAATCTACCTGATGTGTACGAGGTCAGCAAAGAATTGATAACAAAGAAAAGTGACTACACAAAAAAAGTGACATATTGGAAATACCCACGAAAAGTATAAATGTGACTTGTGTGGAGACATATTGGGAACTTTTAAAGAATTGAGAAAACATGTCTCCAACAAGCATAAAGGCTTCTATCTCAAAACGTACTGTTCAAAATGTGACAAAGAAGTCGAATACCACAATATTGCATGCCATTATGCAAAATGTAAAGGAAGACCTCAAAAAGGAGAGTTGCCATTCCTGTGCAGCTTCTGTGACCTCAGATTTGGAACAAAGATTGGAGTTTCACAACATGCTCGGCATGCGCATCCAAGAGCGCAAAATGAGGCTAGACTAGCAACTCTAGCAAGCAGCAAACCATCAAAACTATGGTTACAGGAAGAAATACTGCTATTAGCAGAATTGGAAAAAGTGTATGAGCACATGAGAAACATTAATGCGCTGATAGTTCCGCATTTTGACAATAAAAATAATAAAGAAATTGCAGAAAAAAGAAGAGATAGAAGAGATAAGAGCTAATAATCGGCAAAGGATGTACTGCAAGCATCCAATATCTCTGAGAATGACTCCTGCGATGAACCAGGGATTGCAGTAAAAGTAACAACAGAAAGGCGCAGAGACTTTATCAATTGGAAACGAGCGCCAAAAATAAAAAACTTTGGTGAACTGAATGATAGAATCACAGAAATCGAGAAGTACACCAAAAACATCCAGCATCACGATGCTGCTATGGATCTGATGGATGAGATAGTGACTTATATATCAGTAAACACCAATTATATAAGTCCTGTACCAGCAAATCGTACCGAACCAACGAGCGAACCCAATAATGAGCCTTTAAACTCTGCTCAAGATGAGCAACCGACTGCCTCTGTACAAAACAGGATACCAAAGAAAGATAAGAAAAATGGAAGGCTCAATCGGACACACAAGAAAAATTATGCAAAAGCAAAGGACAGCTACAAAGAATACCAGGCAATGTTTCAAAAAGACAAACAGAAAATTGCCAGGATAATCACTGATGGGGCAGAAGATGCCACCTGCCAAATCAGTGCTGATGAAATCTTCCAATATTATAAAGACATAATTGAAAAAGAAAGCAAGAAAACCCCCAAATTCATCCCAATTGATAGGATACCAGATGAATGGGAAATTGGAAGTCTGTGTAAAGAAATTACACTGCGCGAAATAACTAAAGCCTTCGATGAATCAGATTTAAAGAAAGCAGTGGGGCCTGATAAGATTGGTCTGAATGACTTATATAAAGTGCATAGCAGTCAACCAAGACTGCTGCCCAGAATCTTATCGTCTTGGTTATCGATGAGAAGAGTACCAGACAGTATTAAAAAGAACCGGTCGATACTAATACCTAAGAATGTACCGATTAGCAAACTCAAAAAAATCAGTAATTGGCATCCAATTACCATCAGTACGGCATTCATGAAGTTGTTCACAAAAATATTAACTAAAAGACTCACATTTTTCGTTGAAATAAATACGAGACAAAAAGGCTTCATGAAGGTGAGAGGTTGTCTCGAATATCTGACTCTTCTGCAAAACATTATAAAAGGGGCACGAAAGAACAGAAGCTCGTTGGCAGTGGTGTTCATAGATATCTCAAAAGCTTTTGACTCTGTCAGCCATGGTCATATTCTACAGAGTCTTGAAAAACACAGAGTTCCATCATGCATCAGAGACATAATAAAAGACTTATACACTGACTCAACAACATTTTTCAAGGGAAAAAACAATGAAGCAACTCCAGAAATAACAATGAAGTCAGGAGTTAAGCAAGGTGACTCTTTATCCCCACTGCTGTTTAACATTGCCATGGATCCTCTGATCTGTGATCTTCAGAAAGACAGCAAGGGCTTCAAATTCGGCTCCGATGATCTCATTAAGCAAATCACCGCTCTTGCCTTTGCCGATGACATCGCAGTACTCAGCAACACCTTGGGAAGGAATGAGTACAAATCTGAAAATCATTGAAAAATTCAGTAAAACAACAGGCTTAAAACTTAATGTGAAAAAAACACATGGATTTTATATAAGTCATCATAAAGATAAGATCCTGGTTAACAACTGTAAACCATGGCAATTTGAAAAACAAAATATTGAAAACATTCATCCAGGAGGAAGTGAGAGATACCTCTGACTGAACTTTGATCCACACACCGGCCATTCAAGCAACAACAAAATTAATGAGGTTCTTGTTGACTGGGCTCAAAAACTCGACAATTTACCACTTAAGCCCATACAGAAAATAGAAATATTGTGTCAATATTTGATCCCTAAACTTAAACTGGAAATGACAGGAACAGAAGCTAAAACTTTAAACATTCTGGATCAAACAGTAAACAATTATGTCAAACATTTTCTACACCTACCTGCATACACATGTGATGGTCTCCTGTATTCGAAAAGATCCTTTGGGGGCCTCAGTATACCAAAGCTATGTACGACAATTGGTCTGAACAAAGTCAATAGCTTATTGTATCTCAGGGAAGCTCCAGATCTGTACATAGCTCATTCATTCATGTATGCAGGAGAAGTAATCAATGAAAAAATTGATAGCATCATCAAAACACACAAACTAAACATTTTAGACAGTAGATTTCTGAGTCATGAATTGAATTTGATAGCAACAAATGATTGGAGGAAAGAGGAATTCGAGAAATGGACAAATCTCCCTGTCCAAGGTGATGGTATAAAATACTTAGGGCCCGATTCACAGAACTAACTTAAGACAAAATCCTAAACTTACTACCATTTTGGTATTCACAGAAGGCACTTACTCATTTTGGTATTCACAGAAGGCACTTACTCATTTCGGTATTCACAGAAGTTAGGAGTCCTAACTTTAGGACTCCTAAATGCCTTCTGTGAATACCGTAAGTCTTAAAATTAGGATTTTTCGCAGTTTAGTAGTAGTATAGTTAGGACTCCTAACTTTAGGACTCCTAAATGCCTTCTGTGAATACCGAAATTCTTAAAATTAGGATTTTTCTCAATGTAGTAGTCCTAAGTTTAGGACTCCTAACTTTAGGACTCCTAAATGCCTTCTGTGAATACCGAAAGCCTTAAAATTAGGATTTTTCTCAGTTTAGTAGTAGTATAGTTAGGACTCCTAATTTTAGGACTCCTAAATGCCTTCTGTGAATACCGAAAGTCTTAAAATTAGGATTTTTCTCAATTTAGTAGTCCTAAGTCTAAACTTAGGACTACTAAATTGAGAAAAATCCTAATGTTAAGACTTTCGGTATTCACAGAAGGCATTTAGGAGTCCTAAAGTTAGGAGTCCTAACTATACTACTACTAAACTGCGAAAAATCCTAATTTTAAGACTTTCGGTATTCACAGAAGGCATTTAGGAGTCCTAAAGTTAGGACTCCTAACTTCTGTGAATACCGAAATGAGTAAGTGCCTTCTGTGAATACCAAAATGAGTAAGTGCCTTCTGTGAATACCAAAATGGTAGTAAGTTTAGGATTTTGTCTTAAGTTAGTTCTGTGAATCGGGCCCTTAGCAAGTAATCCAACCTCAAATTTTTGGATCAGCAAACATAATAAAAGAAAAGAAAATCAATACATAGCTGCGCTGATGTTGAGAGCAAATGTTCTGTATACTAGACAAACCATCACTAGGGGAAGAAATCGTACATTTGCTACTTGTAGATACTGCAAAGATGTGTGCGAAACAATTTCACATATTTCAGGTGCATGTCCTAAAACCAAGGACGTAATGATAAAAAGGCATAACAAAGTGTTGGAATTGCTAATTGATAGAGCAAAAAGGTGTGGGTGGATGACATACAGGGAACGTCATGTTAAAAATAGTCACGGTGAACTAAGAAAACCAGATGTAGTATTCAGCAAAAATGGTACTGCTGTAGTGGTTGATGTTTCAATTTGTTATGAAAACTCACAGAATTCCCTTGAATTAGTGTATGAGAGTAAAGTTAAATACTATCAGGATCTATCACAGCAAATCAAAGATCTTACCAAATGTAAAACTGTAAAATTTAATATCTTTATTGTCGGATGTCGGGGTATTTGGCCTCAATGTAATGATGTTGCTCTGGCTGATCTTGGTCTGCAAATGTCGTTCCCATTCAAGAAGAATGTTTGCCTGACTACTTTAAGGGACACTTTCAAAATGTGCCAAGTATTCATGGATCGCCCGCGAACTTCGGAGGTGGAGCACAGAACGTGACGAGCGTCAGGCGTCAGATTGTTAATGAGCCCTGTGGGCGGAGCCGAGCTGAGCCGAGCTGAGCGGTGTGGGCGGTTGTGAGCGACGGTGGCTAATGGCGAGGCTGAGACCGTGAGAGTCCGTGAGCAACTGATCGTGATTGGCGACCGCAGAGACCCGTAGAGACCCGGTAGATTTTGGAGATCCTGTGGGTGAGACCGGCGGCAGTAGTGGCGGCGGCAGAGGGCAGAGGGTGGATAGGCAGCGTCTGCTGTTAGCCCCGAGGAAGACAAGGAGTCTTGGCGGAGCAGTATCAAGTAAGTCGACTTGGGGAGCGTCGGGGTGTGTGGTCGTAACTGCCCTAAGACGCCAAGCTCTTCTATACGTCGCATTGTGCTCTTGCCCCTCCTCGCCCCCCTTGCCCTTGCCTCAGCCCCCGCTCTCACCGCCGCTTGTGGCCTCTTTATGCTCTTGGTTTTGTCTTGCTGGCTGCCTCCGGTTCCGGTCTCTCCGGTTCCGCATCTCGCCCGGCCCCGGCCAGCCTCGGACTTCTAGATCGCACATTTACCACTCTGCACCGCTCCGGGCCCCTGCTCGGCTCCCCCCACCTCAGCCAGCCAATTTGGCAGTTAGTCAGCTGTCCTGGTCGACTGATTGCACGCCAGTCAGTAAGCTCTGCCAGCCTTGGTTCTGCTCCCCCCGCACCCTCCATCCCCCCCAGCCTGTCGCTACCAATGTTGCTCCTACTGCCCAGGGGGAATTTGGCCCGCTTCCGCTGGCCCGGTCCCCCTCCCCTCGCCGCCGCGCTGCGACTTTACCGGTGATTCTAACTGGTTTTTGCCTGCCGGACAGTTGTGGGCGCGGAGTCTTGGGGGGGGTTAGGGTACTGGGAGTTTAACGGGGGGTCTTAGGCTTGAGGGTCTTTCCCTCTGGAGCAGTTGGGAGCAACTGATGGGAGGCCACGGGTAAGGGAATAGCAAGCGGTTGTGTAGGGACCAAGTAAGCGGGGGGTGCCCTTGCACATGCTGCTATAGTCAGCTGAGTCTGCTCTTTCCGTCCAGGCCAAGCTCGGATAAACCCAGTAAGCCTGTCCTGGAGGCAATTTGGTCTCTCACGCCCCCTCTTGTTCCTGCAAATACATCCCAGCTTGGTTGGCTCAGCTGGCAATCAAGGGTGTGCCTGACAAAGGGCTCGAGCGAGCCAGTCTATCAACCTACAGATTTTAACAAGCCTCGCACAACACCAGAAGCGATGAGATCCGGGAATATGAGAAAAGCACCTCCAGCTTTAAAACGAAAGAAATCAAAACGGTTGGCTGCAGTCGTGGAGTCTGCTCTAGCCATTCCGGCGATCGCACCAGATCCCTTGGTTTCACTGAAGGCCTCCAACCTGTCACCAAAGGGACGGCAACATACCAATAAAAGCAACATGCAACCATCCTATACATCCTCTGTGAGCACCTCAAAATCGTATTCGTTTCTGGACTATTTTAAAAAAGTACCCGAGGCAACTAAGTCTTGCGAACCAAACCAAGTCTCTGAGCCAAATATACAATTGTCTCATTTGTTTTCCAAATCATCTATCACTCCGGTTCATGATCCGGATGTTTTCATCTTTGGGTCAGCACCCGGTGTTCGGAAACCTTTTTCAGAATGTTCTACGATTACAACTCAAACACCGGTTTTAAGTCACCATCAACCCTCACCAAGTCAGTCTCCCCCCCCCCCATGACTCCGTTAATCAAGAGTACTGCTCTAATCAGCAATCTTTTGTGAGTCCAACTTATAATTTAAGTTTCCAAGCTCCGGATGTATCTCAATCAGAGAATCTTTTGGTTATGTCACTACATAACCCCCAGGAGTTTGAGATGGCTCCTATTGCGCCTCATTCTCATTTAATTTTTCCACAAATCCACGGACATAAAGACTTGATCCCCATCTTTGATACACTCAGTCCCGGTTCACCACAGGTCCTAAGTTTTCTGGAGGGGAGCCCAGACCAAGTTAAACCTCAACAGTGCTCACTCCCACCCCAAGCAGCAACTTCAGCCTTTCCAAAGGTTTTACAAAAAACAGAATTAAAAGACCAACGGCTAGTAGATCTGTCTCTTTCTTTTATGAACACCTCCAATTCACTTAACAACACTCCTAACTCTAGATCTAAAACGGAGCTTCACCATGATGCCGCTACAATCACGACCATCTGGCCTCAATTACTTCAGACTTTTCAATCTACAATCACGGCCCTAAATTATCACTCGGACAAATTGGACACCCAGGTGGACCTATTGAACACTTTCGCTTCGTTTACAGCAGGGATCGATAGTAAGCTGGACAAACTGAACAATCTAATAATGAGTGCGCAAGCATCTTCAAAATTGGTTCAGTCAGTCTGTTGTTGCTCACCTATTATTGATTCCCTTTCCTCGCTCCCAGACTTTCTAACTAGTGTCCTAAACGAAGTAAAACTGCTGAAGGGTGGCGGTGTTCTGTCTCGGCCTGATCAACCCCCTCGATCACTTCCAATTCACGAATCAGATACGGTGAATACCCCGTTACCAACAACCACTGGGTTACAGACGAGAGGGGAACAAAAACTTTCTATGACACAGACCGACCATCAAGATGACTCTCACCAAGCCCAAGGTTCTTCATGTCTGGCGGTACCGTTGGTACAAGCTGTTACAAGCCCTCAGACAGCAAATGGGCTTTCCAACTTCATTGATAGTAATATGGCAGGGTCAAGTGTCAATCCAGCTGTCGTTGTCCCCACCATCCCGGAAATGCTCCACCCTCCCTTGCTACCTTGTAGTAAGAGAGAGCGTAAACGTCAGCGAAAACAAAGGAACAAATCAATACTTAATACAAAAGTTGATCTTCCTAAATTATTCCCGTTGTTTTCAATCGCCACCAACAAAAACACCCCAAGTACTTTACAATCTCCAGCAACGCCAACAAGCTCTTCTCGAAGCCCCCATAAGGCAGATATAACCTCAACCACCAACCAACAGATTCCTCTGAGCAGTCTTGAGCGAAGCACCCCACCAGTGGAAAACCGGCTTTCAGTATCTCAGCCGGACATAAACAAACCAAGAGGCAACCCCAATGAGAGAATTACAATGAGGTCATTAGTCACAATACCCCAACCCCAATTAGCAGTGTTGCCAAGTCCATCTCGACATAGACCTACTTTCCATAATACAATCTTCAATAACACATCAATTTTATTGAAAGATTCTCGGACATCCGGGCAAGGCACACAGGACCTTCTACAATCTCATCAGAGAGCACACTTAGACTCCCCAAGTGCCAAATCCTTACAGCCCAACTTAATCCGGATCACCGATATCGCTAATAGTGACACACAGTACTTAAAAATTCTCCTTGCCCCCGAATACAAATCAAAAGGTCGGCAGGATATACTTAACAGATCAAATATAATTAAATTAGTAAACAGTGTTCCGGGTTTTGAGGCTTTGATTTCGGATGATATCGAGTCAATTGAATTTCTCCCTCCAAGGGGTACTCAACCCTCAGAGGTAACCGTGGTGGTTACCTCTGGTGGTCGTCCTTCTGCTCTCAATTGACAAGCCGTTTTCCATCTAGACAACATGTTCACAAGGCTCATTTTAGCCGCCAGTTCCAAATCTCCAGTCAAACAAGGGCATTGAAGAAATCTAGAGACAAAGCTCTGCGGATTCTCAAGATGTCCCCAGGAAACAATGAGTTATTGAATGGGTATAAAGCCAACCAAAAATTACTCAGGGAGGCAATACAAATTGATAAACGGCACCATCTAGCCCAATTTTGGTGCAAACTTTTATGGGAGAGCAAAAGCTGCAACTCTAAAAGATTCTGGGCCCTAATTAATCGCCAAAATTCTAGCTCATCTAGATTTGGGTCAGCAAATATTGCAGAAGCTGCCTGGTCTGCCTATTTGACAGACCACTTTAGGGCCGCAGAGGTCTCTGCGTCTACAGTTTTATGTGTCCCTAACCCATCAACAAACCAACAATTGATCAGGAGTAGGTCCATGGTCTGTTTAGACCCACGAAGTGAAGACCTGTAGGTCACCCAAGAAATGGTCACTAAAGTACTATTAAAAGCAAGATCAGTTGGCGCTCCGGGTCCAAATGGCCTACCACAGTCCTTGTTTAAGACAAACATTGACCTATGGTCGAGATACCTAACCAATCTTTTCAACTGTGCATTGACAAGTTCAACCATACCGGATTCATGGCGAGGGGCAATAATCCATCCGATCTATAAGTCAGGCTCTCATGCCTCTCCAAATAATTACAGACTAATAGCCCTGTTAGATATTGAAGCCAAGTTTTTTGCAGGAACACTATTGGAGGAACTGAGATATTGGGTAGAGCAGAATAATCTGATTCCAATGAACCAAACTGGCTTCACCGCTAACTCCTTTACCGTGACCAACCTACTGTCACTGTCTATTATTGTCGACAAAGCATTAGTCACATCTAGGATGGTTTTTTGTTATTTTGTAGATTTTAAAGCCGCATTTGATCGGGTACCAAGGGCCGCTCTATGGAAGAAGCTAAAAAAATGGGGGATCCCAGACAACCTTCTGGATGCGATCATCCAATTTCATTTGGGCACGTGGGTACAAGTGAAGTTGGGGACTGGCACACATCTCTCTCGGAAAATCATGACAACCAGAGGGGTCAAACAGGGATGTGTGCTGGCCCCCCTTCTTTTTAATTTGTTCATAGCTGATCTGCCATCCTCCCTCGAAGAAACAAACAGCCACTCGCCTAAGATGGGAGGTGTACCAATAAGTAATCTTTTATATGCCGATGACCTGGTCCTTTTCAGTTTGACACGGGTAGGGCTGCAAAGGCTACTAAACAAATTGGAAATTTAC
>NC_140582.1:781301377-781536048 GCF_964204655.1 Triturus cristatus
GTTTTATTTGTTGGAACATTCTGCCCTCTAGTGGCAGAATGTTCTAATAGCCTTATAGCCCTTCGTAGCTGGACTATACCGGCTATTAAGGTTACACTCCCTTGTTAAAGTCCCTCGCCTTCGGCTCGGGCCTTTAATGCTGGAGCTGGCCTATAATAGTCGGTATAGCCAGCTACGGCGGTCTATAAGGCTGCATTATTTAACATGGTCACTTCTAACAACCCTTGCAAGGTTCTTTGCAACATCAAAATTATATCCAACATTGAGGCCGAGTGTGTTGCTGATATATCAATGTCTAATGTAGTGTTGCGCGCTGACACTTCTATGGACTCAGGGGGTATATATATCAAAATCTCCATTTGCGAATCTCAAATAGCGATTTTTTGAGAATCTCTATTTGAGAATTGCAAAACGGGATGTATTTACAAATTCGCACATATTTTGCGAATTCTTAATATTCCTTAATTGCGATTAGCAAATTGCGAAATCGCAATTAAGGAATACCTTCCCATTCATTCTTATGGGCCAGGAGGCCCATAGCAATGAATGGGAAGTAATTCTCAAATTGCGAATCGCAATTTGCTCATCGCAAATTGACAAAAGTTTCAAAGGTGCAAGGGTGTCATGATGACACCGTGATGCACCCCTGAAATTAGCATGTGTGCGCATATGGCGCACATCCATGCCCTAAGGGCATGTATGTGCGCAACATGGCACTTTGAAAAATGCCAAAAAGTGCATTTTTCAAAGAAATCGCAAATTACCACCAACTTGAAGTTGGTGGTAATTTGCGATTTCTTAAGGAGAAATCGCACAACTTGGGTGCGTGTTACATAGCATTTAAGGTATCGCAATTTGCTTACGCAAAATTAAGAAATCGCAAAATTAGCGATTCCTTAATTATGCGATGCTAAAATGGCTCATACATCTCATTTTGCGATTTTGTATTCGCAAATGCTGTTTTTTTGCGAATTGCAGCGTTTGCGAATACAAAATCGTTTGATACATATGCCCCTCAGTTCCTTGATTTACAGATTGCCTCATGCTCTTATCAGTCTTAGACTGTATAGCCAGGTCCGAATCATCTCTATGATCACTCCTAATTCCATTTGAGGCATTTCCTTCAAGTTCCGGTTCTTCTTAGCCATTCATGAAGAAAATCTGAGGTGGTGAAGATAGTCTAGGTTCCAAATAGGGTTCAATTCTGCTTAAGTTAATTTGATTAAAAAGTGATACATCAGAGTTTGGGGCACAGTACCCAGTAACCTCATGTTCATTTAACCAGCCGCGGTCGGTAGTAGGAGTAACTGCAGGGCGGTGACGTGGGGAGGGGGAGGGGCAGTGTGGGGGGTAGTAAACTATGGATTACGGAGATTTACAGGTAAATTAACATATAAATTAATAAAACGAATTTCGTTGCGTGCACTGCATCCCCAAATGCGATGCTGTGCACGCAACGAAATTCAGTTAGAAAAAAAAATAAGCATAAAGGCAATGCACATTGCGCCAAAGTACACAGGTAAAAATAATAACCATGTACCCTAGGTGAGGGCACAACACAGAAAACTGTCCCCAGGCCACCTTGGCCTCTCAGGGGCTCAAACGCCCTTTGTCCAAAGTGTCAGCGCTGGGCTGCGCAGGCAGCCAAGGTAGAAGGTGCAAAGGATCAGGCCTAAACGTTGCAGCTGCCCACTACTTGCTGGGCAGCTGTGCAGGCCGGAATGTCTAAAGGGAGGCCTGGGCTCTCACTGGGGCTGTAGAAACAATATGCCCCCAAAAGAAATCAGCGCGGGCACCCCTGTGCCTGGGGGAGCCCCACTCGGGGGGCTCTTGAAAACAAATACCGCCAACATTGGCGCAACCGTCCTTTGGGCGGCTGTAGGCGTAGGACACAAATGGGGAGACAAGCACAACCCACCAACCACGTGGAGACCCACTCACCGGGGTATCAGATGCGCCAATTCTGCCTCCTCTGCACTGCTTTGGTGCCGCTTATGACCCCCGCAATGCTTGGGGGAGCCCCTCTTCACCAGGGCTCCTCTGGGTCATGACGTTGTGGCAAGGGGAGGGCACCGGCAGTGTGTCTTCATCCGCCCCGCCTCCTGGGGCTTCTTTTCCTTTCCCGGTCTCCTCCGGGGGATTTAGCACATCGCGGGGCTCTCCTCACCATACGGGAGCCCCGCTGTGCCTCTTGGTCTGCCTTGCTTCACCCGGGTCCCCTGCTGGGACACGGGACTTCGATATCAAGCAGGCAAGGCTCCGAGCTCCCCACGACTCCCTCTTCCTGGTCGTGCCGACTCGCAGGCTTCCGCTGCTTGGGTTCCAGTGGCGCCGGCCAGGGATTGGCTCTGCTGACGGTTCTGCCCAGGTTTCAGGCAACAGATGCCTGACTTCCGGTGCCACGCTCCATTACACCCGGGTCGTGGCGGTGATTTTCCTTTACTTCCGGGTCGCCGCGGGCAGCGCGGCGGCCCTGTGTTCTCGGCGGCAGTAATACGGGGTAGGCTCCCGTTCCCAGGCACACAACTGCAGGGTGGGCACCCACTGCTCTCTCAAACCGCAGGGTGGGCACCCGCCGCTCTTTACATTACCATAAAGCGGGGTAGGCTCCCGCTGGAAACCGGCAAAACGCGGGGTGGGCACCTGCTATTAATTAAAGGCACCAAAAGCGGGGTGGGCACCCGCTGTATGATAAGTAACTCCTTCTCGATACCGCAATGCGGGGTGGGCTCCCGCTCGATCAGCAGCCCTGGGGGGGGGGATCCCTACGCTCAGGATTCCCTCGGCAGTCGCTTCTGCGGCAGCGTGTTGCCGGTAAACCTCTCCTCTTGGCACAAGAAAGAAAGCGTTCTTCAGCAAATAAAGGTGTAGTGCTCCCGGGTGCTTAGTCCAGGGTCATAGAAGGGAACGCTCTTCTAGGTGCTAGGTTCAGGGAAAGTTTTCAGGATGCAGGGGGGCAACGGCTGGGCCCAGGGGCCAGCTCACAGGGCCCTCCAGGCAGGGAGGCAGTCCCCAGTGGCGGTCCTCCTGGCGTCCAGCAGCAGCAGCAGGCCCCCCTCCAGTTAGGATCAGAAGAACAGAACCTTTTACATGGGGTCACAGCCCCTTTTTATACACAGGTTTCCTTTGTCTCAAGGTGCAGGGAAGGGGCGAACCAGATGCAAGTGGTTCCTGAGCACTTTGTTTTGCTCAGCCCCTCTCCCTATTCACAGAACAGGCAAGGGTCATCAGTCGCACCACAGGGGGTGGAGCCAGCATTGTGTGGGGAAAGCCCAGCCCTATTCAGGTCCCAGGTGTACTCCTCCCACCCATCTGGATGTAAATCTCCCTATCCACCACTGGGGCAGACCCATCCTGACTCCTGGAGCCAGGCACACCAGCCAATCACAAGCCAGACAGTCACTTCATATTTACTACACAGACATGCCAGCTTCTAGAAGTGGCATTTCCACACTAGACACAGTAACGCTGCACGAATCATCGCGCAGCATTCAATCTCACGAGTTCGCACATACCAAACTCGACCTTGTACTCCCCACGCCTCAGGAACTACCAGGGACACACACATTCCCCATGCATTCCTATGGGAGGGCAGGCCAGTCTCACTAAATGTAACACAGAGCGCACGCACTTTACACGGGGACACCGTGTTAATGTGCCTAGGGGTCTAAAACCACTAACACTCCATAGGGAAAAAGCTAGGATAATTGCAAAAAGTTTTGGGGGTGAACCTGCCAGAAGGGCCAAGTCCAACACCCTGCCACACCAGGATAGCCACTCCCCTATTTGCAGTAGCCTGCCGTGATGCAGCAATTAGTGTATACCCTAACATAAGTTCTTTTGGGTCCCCAGTCGAGTCACGCAATAGGCCCCGTCACTGCCCAAATTATGACATCTAACATTTTGGATCTGGCTATCTACAAACATCCCCAACTTACCCAGGACAGGAGACCCAAGCTCTCCACCCAACCATGAAACATATCAATCCGGTGAAAAGTAACCAATGTGTGCTGCAAAATCCTCAGCACAGGTTAATCCAAAAAGAATAGGTAAACCTGATAGGAGTGGATTATTAAAGTACTGTGCATCATGTTCCCTAGGTATCCATTCCTGAACACCCACAAACGTAACTATGTTATTATTAAAGAAATAGTAGCAAAAAGCCCACCCTGCACCCCCAGAGCCTATGACTTCAGTAGCACCCCTGTGCCTACTTGTGTACATCTATTCCACACAGTTAATCCCCGATATATGGGCCCAGTTTATCCGATAAAAATATTGTGTAAAAAATAATGTGATTCACAAATACTGTGTCAAAAATATTGTGATGTAAAAAGTATAATGGTACAGAATATAAAAGATAAGCATATTGTTTTTGAGGTATTTAATATCGTTTTTTAAATATAGTGTATGATACTGTCTTATCTAATAAAGTTGTATGTAATATTGGTTTTGATTCATTTGATAAATATTAGGTATTGCAAAATTATAAGTTATTAGTTGTTAGAAATTGGGTTTCTAGTTGGCAGAGGTATACACCCTGTCCAAGCAGGAACCACAATCTTCATATGGGCAAGTCACAACACACCCCAAATTATCCTGTGCTCACCCTCTGGTAGCTTGGCACAGAGCAGTCAGGGTTAACTTAAGAGGCAATGCATAAAGTTTTGTACAACACTTCAAACAGTAACACAGTGAAAACATCAAAAAAGACTCCACAACAGGTTAGAAAAATAGAGAATAATGTAATAAATAAAACAAGACCAAAATGACAAAAATCCAATACATAGAATTTGAGTTATTAATTTTTAAAGACTTAAACTGTAAAATAGGCCTTAGATACAATAAGAGCCTATTTGGGGTATCTGGTCAGGCTGGACCGGGGCAAAGTCAAAAGTTCAGGCCCAACTTGATGGAGCACGGACCAGATACAGAGATCCACTTGTGCCCACTGAAAAAAAAGTGCCTTGATCCTGGTTTGCGAAGACGTCGAGGAAGATGCCTAGTGCAGCAGAGGCGATGTATCGGTTCGGATCCTACAACAGAGGGAGATGCATCAGTTTTCTCCATGCAAAGGCGGCGATGCGTCCGTTCCGAGGGCAATGTGCTGATCCGGAATCTGATGCGTCGATTCTGGTCTCGTAGCAGAGGATGCATCGGTTTCGAGGGCGATGCATTGGTTTCAAGGATGATGCGCAAGGTCTGCACCATGCAGCAACGAGAATGCGCTGGTTCTGATCCACACAAAGGTGAAGATGTGCTGGTTCTGATACCCACAATGGTGAAGATGCTCTGGTTCCAATGAAGATGTGTGGATTAGCTGGAGAAGCACCATAGGCCTCACTTCTAAGGGTCCAAGACTGGGGTGGCACCACAGATGGCAGAGTCCAGGCGCAGATGCAGGTGAGTTGGAAGTCTTTTCTGTCCCTGAGACTTAAATTGGGAGGCAAGCCAGCAAGCCCTTTGAGTCACTCTGGCTTTAAGTGATGCAGGTCTAGTCCTTCTCACACAGGCAGGGGAACATCAGACAGGAGGGCAGCACATTAAGGTAGAAGTCCAGCGAAGCAGCAGTCCAGCAGGGTGGCAGACCTTCAGCAGCACAGCTGGTTACTTCCTGGCAGAGAATTCACAGGTCCAAAAGTGTACTGAAGTGGTGGTGTCAGAAGTCTAGTAATTGTACCCAGGTGTGCCTGTGGAGTGGGGTAGACTTTAAGGAAAGATGTTTGTAGTGGACAGAGGTCCTCCCTTCCTGCCCTGGCTCCAGACTCACTAAAGGGGGTATGCATCCCTTTGTATGGAGACAGGACACAGCTTTTTCAGGTGTTAGTGTAAGGTTGTGTCCAGCTCCTCCCTCCCACCCTGGCCAGGATGACACATCAGGATGTAGGTGGCCCATCAGTCACACCTAAGCTCCCATTGTGTATGGCTGTCTAGAGGGAATGCACAAAGCCCAGCTGTCACCCACCAGAGACGTGTATTCAGAGACAGGCAGCATGCACAGAATGGCTAAAGTAAGAAAATGCCAACCTCCTAAAAATGGCATTTTGAGACCGCCAATTTAAAACCCAACTTCACCATAAGTTGTGATTTTAAATTGTGAGTCTAGAAACACAAAACCTGAAGTCTATCTCTTCAAAATTGGGCATTACACTTAAAAGATGTAATAAGGTTGTCCCAATGTTATCTTATGGGAGAGATAGACCTTGCACTAGTGAAAAATTAATATCAGAGCTTTTCACTACTAGGGCATGCAAGAGTTAAAAGTACATGTCTGTCCTTCGGTTTAGATATGTTGCACTCTGCCCTCTGGCGTATATGTATAAAAAGAGAAGGCTTAGGCCTGGCAAGAAGTATATCTTGTTTAACCACAAGGACCCCAGATAAGACCTAGGGAAGGGAACTAGAGGCAAGGGGCACTAGGAGCAGGCAGCCTCCAATCAATAATGTTTAACACAACAAGAGCCGCTCCCAGTATGTTGACCTAAGTGCTACAGTGTTATTTTGTGAGTGCAGGCATCTAACAAAAATGTAAAAGACTGGTCTCACACACCACCTGGCATCATGCTTCATCATTGACCAGTCCTCGCCCTCTAAAAACTTGGTTTGATATAGGGCGGACATACACCTGAAGACAGGGATGCACTTCTAAAGCTAAGTGGAGGCCCTTACAAAAAAAGTGAAGTTTAAAAAGCCATCACAGATGTCAAACTCTTTTTAATGTAACTGGCATCTGTATGGTGGTTAAAATAAATGATCGGTGTTTTGGGGATTCTATTGTCCTCCCACAGTGGTGTGAGTGGTCGACATGTTTCTGCCTATTGGCCCAGAAGGGTCCGTGGCATTCATCAGGATTTATGTTACACAATCGGGCTCCAACCTGACCGTGCTATGATGGCAGGATTCCACTGAGTGGGGTGATCAATATCACACTCCACCATTGTACGGCTAAATAATTCAAGCCTGTATGGAAAGAAATCAAACAGAATGAAATCCAAAAAGTAGCAACATTTTCACAGGTATTGTGAAGGTCATCCAGTCAGCCACATACACGTGCAAAACATAGTGAGTGGCTATAAGGTCAACGGACTGTGTCATTCATCTGTGCGCTTAATACTTAGTGGGGAATGAAATCCTCAATGCTTACCCTATCAAATGGGGCCTACTAGCCCCATAGGAGGGTGAGGAAAAAAGACCCCTTTGGTCAAGCGCTGTATTTGAGGAGAAAAAGGAAAAAGTCCAGGAAAATCAAGAGATGTCGCAAAGTACTCTGGGTAAAGCTGTGAGCCTTAAAAAAAGTTGTGTATAACATGGAAAGTTCCAATTATGGACATACACACTCATCCACTGCAAATCACTCATACTCTTACTGTTTGAGGGAAGTCTCCCGCCTTTACACCTACGTCCGTGGTCCTCTCCTCCTCGCTGTTAAAGGAGGAGAGTGAAATTGTGTTATTTATAGTGTTCGCGCACTATTGCTGGTTCTAATTAGCCAGTTAATTGGAGCTGATTTGCGGTGATCCGGTGTCGCGACCAAGCGCTGTTAAAAGATTGCCTGTCCTGCCTGAATGCTGTTAGAAAGCGTATCTAGGCTTTAAAAGGAGATTCCGACGTCGCGCTCGATGTCTGCCTGACATCCGCTGCAGTGCGGAGAGCAGCCGCCGCCGCCGATGCCCCAGGCGGTTGAGCCCATCACGATTTGATATAGCGCATTCGCACATGATGGGCGTTGTCCTTTCATGGAGCGTCTTCGCTAGTGAGCGCCTGGCTGTGACTGGATGGTGCGCTCTAGATGATGTGCTCATGCTGTGCCTCGCTCGTGGAGCTAAGACCAAGTATAAGCGCGGTGCTTGTGGGATAAAGTTCATTTGTTAGGCAACTGCTTCACTTCAATGGTATGATTCAGATGTGTGCTACATAGAACATGTAATGGCCATAACGGCCCTGGCCACTCTGGTGACACTGTGGCTATATTATATATATTTTTTAATAACGGTTGTTGCCGCTGTTGTGTGCTAATGCTGCACCTTATATGTAATGTAATAGGCCATGCAATGGCCATAACGGCCCTGGCCACTCTGGTGACACTGTGGCTATATTATATATTTTTTCTAATGCTGCACCTTGTATGCAAATGTAATGGAACGTCTATTCACGGTGTCGTAAGCTGTAAAGTCACTGCACTTAATCTCATAAGCGCCACCAAAAAACCCTGCACGAGCACTCACGCTGTTGTAGAGGTATGCCCTGAGTTATGTCATTTATATCTGGGGCTAAGTATGAGTTCCGTTCTTATTTATGACAGAACCTTCGCCTTAGAGGCTGATATTTTAAAGAAAGGGGGACAGTCCTGTAGTTATTTACAAGGCAGGAAGGTATGTGTAGGGCACACTGGTAGCCTTCTCAAGAAAGTGTTTAATGTGTACGAGTAAAATTCTGTGTTTCTATGTAAAAATAGAGGCCAGCCAGAGATTAGTGTACTGTTCCCAAGAATATCAGGGTGGGGTCTCATGGATTACTGTGCCAATTGTAGCCAAGGAATTTCGTCATTGAGTTCATTTTCCCATGTACGGAGCCGATATACCCACCTCTGTTCTCTGATGTGGAGTGGTCTGGTAAGGTCCGTCTTGTGTTTTTTCATGACTTCCAATACCACCCATCTCAGGTCACTATCCTTGTGGATGAGTTCCAAGAAGTCCCTTTTTTACTAAAATTGTTACGTTCCCAAGGGTTCCCGGTGCCTATGTCCACTTCTTTTGTGGTTATGGTGAGTGGGCATGCGACGCAGCCTCCACAAGCGAAGTGTCAAGTGGGTCTCTGTGTATTTCATAGGGTGACCTGGTTTTCTTTCAGTGTTGGAGGGTCATTGGCATGCACTAATTGATCCCAGATGTTCTTACTCCTTTTAAACGTGAACAAAGGGGGCTCCCAGTGTTGATCAGCTCCGTCAAGAATATGACAATTCTTCTTTATAATCTTCTGTACAGCTTTTGAAACAGGTGTGTATGTGGTTACACATACAATATGGTTTTTCTCTATTGGTATCCTCTGGGAGTGCCTCGCGGTTAATATTTCTGGCCCTCTTCTTGGCTTTCTATATCATTTTTTTAGGATAGTGTCTATCCAGTAGTTTCCTTTCAAGTTCTTCCGCCTGTATTGTAAAGTTCTCTGTTTCTGAGCAATTCCTGCGTACACGTAATATGTGCATATAACCGTATTTAAGAAAAAACTGGATGAGATAAATAAAGTCCACACTGACTACAAAGAATATCTCACCCAGTCAAAACTGACACAACTCAAGAAAGACGACCAAAAGTTCAGCCGTGAGACCATATATCCTTACACTACTGATGAATACTACGAGAAAGCTCCCCAACAACAACCATACAGGAGACAACAACACTTTAGGCCAACTCCACAGAACTGGACTTTCAGCTCAGGAGATGAGAGAAGTACAAGCGGAAGCAGTAGTGATGAGAGTACCGATGGCCACCAGGGAAGACGACCACATAACTACCATAACCCAATGATGCAGCCACCCATGCCCCAGTTTGGGTTTTGGTAGCAACCTTATTACCCTCCAGGTTGTGGCTTTCCACAGGGCCCACAGCCTTTTTTATACAGAGGCCGTGGCAGGGGAAAAAGAAGACAAAAACAGAACACAAGAGTGCAATGGTAAGACCAACCGTTAGTCACAATGGGAACGAGGAGCAGAGAGAGAGGGAACGGTCCGTAGACAAGCCTAGAGTAACGAATATCGTCAACCTTAGTGACCACACCCTTTCCAAAGACGAAGAAACAGTTCTCTCCAAAGGACCTAGGTTCCGTTCCCACACCACTGAACGATCCTTTTACACTCAATACTGAACTTGCAAAGTTCTTCTGAAAGATCAAACTTCGTAACCACTTTGGGGACAGAAGAGAAGAGCAGACTGAGTTGATCAGCACAGGCCTAAAGAAAAAATCCACGGAGCTGATCAACACTGGGAGCCCCCTTTGTTCGCATTTAAAAGGAGTAAGAACATCCGGGATCAATTAATACATGCCAAAGATCCTCCAACACTGAAAGAAAACTATGTCACCCTATGGAATACACAGAGACCCACTGGACACTTTGCTTGCGGAGGCTGCGTTGCATGCCCACTCATCATAACCACAAAAGAAGTGGACATAGGCACCGGGAACCCTTGGAAACGTAACAATTTTAGTAATTGTAACACTGAAAATGTGGTCTGTCTCCTTACGTGCCCCTGCAGTCTCATGTACGTGGGCATGACCACCAGAAAAATTAAGGTCCGCATCAATGAGCATCGTAGCACTATACGATGTAAAAAGACAAACACCAAACTTACAAGGCACTTTTTGGAACTCATCCACAAGGATAGTGATCTGAGATGGGTGGTATTGGAAGTCATGAAAAAACACAAGACGGACCTTACCAGACCACTCCACATCAGAGAACAGAGGTGGGTATATCGGCTCCGTACATGGGAAAAAGAACTCAATGACGAAATTCCTTGACTACAATTGGCACAGTAATCCATGAGACCCCGCCCTGATATTCTTGGGAACAGAACACTAATCTCGGGCTGGCCTCTATTTTTACATAGAAACACAGAATTTTTCAGTCTTGCTCATACACATTAAACCCTTTCTTGATAAGGTTACCAGTGTGCCCTACACATACCTTCCTGCATTGTAAATAACTACGGGACTGTCCCCCTTTCTTTAAAATATCAGCCTCTAAGGCGAAGGTTCCGCAATCAATAAGAACAGAACTCATACTTAGCCCCAGATATAAATTACATAACTCAGGGAATACCTCTACAACAGCGTGATTGCTCGTGCAGGGTTTTTTGGTGGCGCTTCTAAGATTAAGCGCAGTGACTTTACAGCTTACGAGACCGTGACTGTCCATTACATTGCATACAAGGTGCAGCATTAGAAAAAATATATAATATAGCCACAGTGTCACCAGAGTGGCCAGGGCCGTTATGGCCATTGCATGGCCTATTACATTACATATAAGGCGCAGCATTAGCACACCACAGCGCCCACAACTGTTATTAAAAAATACATATAATATAGCCACAGTGTCACCAGAGTGGCCAGGGCCGTTATGGCCGTTGCATGCTCTATGCGGCACAAATCTGAATAATATCATTGAAGAGAAGCGGTTGCCTAACAAATTAACTTTATCCCACAAGCACCATGCTTATACTTGGCCTTAGCCCCACGAGCGAGGCACAGCATGAGCACATCATCTAGAGCGCACTACCCAGTTACAGCCAGGCGCTCACTAGTGAAGACGCTCCATGAAAGGACAATGCCCATCATGTGCGCATGCGCTATATCAACTTGCGATGGGCTCAACCGCCTGGGGCATCAGCGGCGGCCGCCGCTCTCCGCACTGTAGCGGATGTCAGGCAGGCATCGAGCGCGATGTCGGAAACTCCTTTTAAAGCCTGGACACACTTTCTAACAGCAATCAGGCAGGAGAGGCAATCTTTTAACAGCGCTTGGTCGCGACACCGGATCACCGCTAATCAGCTCCAATTAACTGGCTAATTAGCACCAGCAATAGGGTGCGAACACTATAAATAGCACTTATTCACTCTCCTCCTTTACCAGCGAGGAGGCGAGGAACACGGACGTAGGTGTAAAGGCGAGAGACTTCCCTCAAACAGTAAGAGTATGAGTGATTTGCAGTGGATTAGTGTGTATGTCCATAATGGTCGTGTATTCTTGGAACTTTCCATGTTATACACAACTTTTTTAAGGCTCACAGCTTTACCCAGAGTACTTTGCGACATCTCTTGATTTTCATGGACTTTTTCCTTTTTCTCCTCAAATACAGCGCTTGACCAAAGGGGTCTTTTTTCCTCACCCTCCTATGGGGCTAGTAGGTCCCATTTGATAGGGTAAGCATTGAGGATTTAATTCCCCACTAATTATTAAGTGCACGGATGAATGACACAGTCCGTTCCACTTACCGCCACTCACTATGTTTTGCACGTGTATGTGTCTGACTGGATGACCTTCACGATACCTGTGAACATGTTGATACTTTTTGGATTTTACTTTGTTTGATTTCTTTCCATACAGGCTTGAATTATTTAGCCGCACAATGGTGGAGTGTGATATTGATCACCCCACTCTGTGGAACCCTGCCAACATAGCACGGTAAGGGTGGAGCCCGATTGTGTAACATAGGTCCCGATGAATGCCACGGACCCTTCTGGGCCAATAGGCAGAAACATGTCGACCACTCACATCACGGTGGGGGGACAATAGAATCCCCAACACACCGATCATTTATTTTAACCATCATGCAGATGCCAGTTACATTAAAAAGAGTTTGACTTCTGTAATGGCTTTTTAAACTTCACTTTTTTTGTAAGGCCCCCACTTAGCTTTAGAAGTGCATCCCTGTCTTCAGGTGTATGACCGCCGTCCATCAGACCAAGTTTTTAGAGGGCGAGGACTGTTCAATGATAAAGCATGACACCAGGTGGTGGTGTGTGAGACCAGTCTTTTACTTTTTGTGAGATGCCTGCACTCACAAAATAACACTGTAGCACTTAGGTCACCATACTGGGAGCGGCTCTTGTTGTGTTAAACAAGAAGTAAATCTTGCCAGGTAGAAATGGCAAGGCCAACTGCATAGACAGGCTCTGCTGTGGCCGGCTTGAGCCATGGATAGAGGGCTACTTAAGTGGGTGGCACAATGGGTGCTGCAGGCCCACTAGTAGCATTTAATTTACAGACCCCGGTGAGCTTTACTAGGGACTTATAAGTAAATTAAGATCCCTATTAGAGATGAGCCAGTATTACCATGTTTAGGGGAGAGAGAGTACAAACATATTAGCCAGGGTTAGCAGTGATAAAGTGCACAGTCCTAAAGCTAGCAATAATGAGGCCAGAAAAATGGAGGGAGGCAGGAAAGAGCATGGGGCAAGACCACCCGAAGCTGTCAGGTCTAAAAGCTCTATTGTAATAATATTTATGCTTAATTTATTTTAATATAATGTGTAAGTTTTTGTATGAAACAAATTGTTAATTTAGTATTGGGCTTTTGAGCTTGTAAGAGATTAAGGTTGTAGAAGATTGTTTTTAATTACGCTGCGTGAAGAGAGAGTCGCAGAGCACCATATTTACAAAAATATGGCACTCTCCTCCCCTCTCCCTAACACCAGCGCAGAAATGTGTTGCTGCGCGCCACGGACACACCTTTGCACCATAGTGCAAGGGTCTCTGTATGAGTCTAGCTTAGGTTTTGTACTAGAAGGATACCCTTCCAGTGAAAAATACTATGCTTAGACTAACTTTAAACATTTTTCCATTACTGTTCAGAGCAGCAAACAACAAAGTCGGATAAAAAATAAAAATAAAAGCATTTCTCATTCGTAACGCCTGTCTGAAATGGGTGCTATTTTCAGATGCTAAACCTTTGTCTACTTTTTTAAGTAAATAGGGCTTAATGTCAGAAACCATGGGTGGCTACATGGGAATGACCATGCACCACCCATGGTAGCCCCCTTGGCGCTAAGTGCTGGACAGCAGCGCTATGCGCTACTTTGCATTACTTTCAAGTTATTTCCCAGCTTACATGTTTTAAGCTGGAAAGTAAATAGTATGAATGCAATTATTTTAAAGTATATATGCTTGCTTTATGATTGCATGTTATAATTGCATTTATTTATTTTTTATATTATAAGAATATTTCTTGAAAAATGTAATATTTTTAAACTTAATATATGTTTTAAAGTTTATATAAGGGATAAAGCACCCCCTGCTTTACATTATAAGGATATTCGAAGTCATGAACGAGGCGGAAGGATGAGTTCTTTTATAAGGTTATGGAACTCAGATCTGACTGGCAATATTCTTATCCTGTACGGCGGATATAATTTATCCCATATAATGCATTGTCACAAAATCACCTTCCCTGCAAATCACTTAAAATCTTGATACGTAGTTCTTTCATATGAAAGAGAGAGCATGTTTGCCAACATAAAGAATAAAAATAGAACATCTAGTGCAAAATTAAACACATTAAAAACATGTTAGATACTTCTTGCAAAAATATATTAGAAACAGTTCAATACATGTCAGCTTTAAAAAAAAAAAGCTGCTGTAGTAATTCAGAATGTGTAAAAACAAAGAAAGATTTGAACCAATCTATGATTATCTAAGGAATGCAAAAAATAATCATGTTCTTTCTGCTAGTCACTGTAAGTTAGAAAACTAGAGGTCAAGAAAGAAAAGGAGCATTTCATTTTCGTTGCTTTAAACAGCTTCTCCGTGGCCTGGCCGGCCTTTCACATTGGATGCTGGCTCTGGCAGCAGGCACTGTGACATTAGAACTCGACTGCAATAACTTATTGCAGTTGAGTTCCGACATCTATTCTTTATAATCGGCGACTGAGTGCGTGGCAAGTCGCCGATTATAAAGAAATTAGAGACAGGGAGTTTGTACAGGGATTGCAGAATCCCATGTATCATTTGGTGTGTATAATACTTACAATTCAATATACGTACTCATTTTCTGATGATATTGCGGTCTTTTTTTTGTTGTTGATATTTTTGACTTTACGTACAAAGTATATAATTTTGAGATTTGTGTTCTTGATTTCATTGATGATATTTTTGTTGCCAATATTTTTGTCAGCAATATTTTGTCACACAACCATGTGCTTAACCTGGAGGTAGACACTCCTCCCACGACACTCCAAGGAGACCATATGGTGAGTCCAACTACCAAGTGATTCACACATGATATTACAAGAAAGTCATCCGCAGTGTTACTGTCAGAAGTATTGTGGAGGTGCTAGCACCATATTTAGGTACTACTTCCGCATCAGATGAAGGGGTATTCGCTCACTTGGATGAGGAGCTCTTCGAGGCCTGATGGAAGCATGCAGCCACCTTGATCTTAGCCCTCTTCTTGTGCTGTGCCTGGGAAGGTAAGATGGAGGCCCAAGGTTTATCTCTAAGTGACTAGGGTTTCTTATGTCTTTTTGTCTGCCTGGAAGGGTGGTGGGACATCCCATGAGGACTCTGATGTGGTTTGCTGTTCAATCCAATCCCCTGTGCCCTCAGGTTCAGTGAAGAAGAGTGTGTGTTGATTTCCTATTACCTTCAGCCTCATAGGAAAAAGCATGGCATATTTCATGCCAAATCAAACACAATAATAGCGGGGGTCCAAACTGGAATGGCGTGGCGAGCGAAATAACGATGGATTAATCCCAGATCTGTGACTGGGGTGAATGTTTGACAATGTTCAACATTCCGTCCATCATCTTTTTGTGTTGCATGTTCACCCTAAGTGGGAATGGTATGCCCAGACATGGGTCTAGTGACCGCTACGCCACCGGTTTCAAGCTAGCCTGGCTATTGAGGTGTGATACCCTGAAAACGGACTCAGGATGCTGACCTGGCCTGGCAGTTCCGGCTGGACTGTTCCCATGAGGAACAGGGTCAAGGCTGATTTGCATATGGCTGAGTCCAAACTGGAATGGAGTGGCGAGCAAAATAACAATGGATTAAACCCAGATCTGTGACTGGGGGTGAATGTTTGACAATGTTCGACATTCCGTCCATCATCTTTTTGTGTTGCATATTTCATGCCTAGCTAGCTCGGTCCACTCTTCACCCGCATGAATGATGATCTCAGCTGTTGAACTGTAGCCCTGTAATTGGGGAATATCATGACATGACTGTCCTCCACGGTAAACTGGCCCTCTTTTCTGGTCTGCTAGAGTATCACATTCCCATCTTCGTAATTTTATGTCTTGGTAATGATTGATCTCGGGAAGGGGAGTCTGGGGGAGGGGCTTGGCTGGCACTCTGTGGGATCTTTCCTCCGCGAAAAAGAATGACGTCTCTGTGGACAACCAGTTTACCATGAAACGTGTGATATTAGGGCCTATGGTTCCTTCTGACATTCCACCAATGCATAGATAATTGCATTTGGCCATCCCCTCAGGATCTTTTGCCCTCCTCCCAAGGTATCACACCCTGTCTACTAGTTGCTGCATTTGACTGATCAGGTTAGGTTTGTGGCTGCAACTCCTGTACGACCGCCTCATTGAACGGAATCTTCTCATCCAGCTTGTGCTGTTCCTCATGCAGTAATTCTAGGTTGAAGGTCACTGCGGCAAACGATCCCTCGAGTGTAGTTTTCATTTCCCCTATGGCCTCCAGAATTTTTCCAGGTTTTCTTGAGGGGAACTGGAACTGCCTCTTCCAGTGAAGTAAGTGATTCAGTTACACAAAAAGATAAAAGATACCCAATTGCTTAAGGGGCTGAGGTAGATAATAATCACTACAAGAAAAAGTGCCCGTATGGTGAAATACAATCAAAAATATCTCAGTAGGGACATATTCTGTATAGCAATATTTATTATCTTATGACACTGTTCATGCATACATTCATAAAATGCAAGAACCGAAGAACCCATCTGCATATGTTCAACATATAACAATATTTACAAACAGAAATATTTAAGACCAAACAAGAAACAAACTATGAGAGGCCTAAACCGTGTACCTCATAGTACAGAACAAAGTGCCTTTTTTCATTAGGCAGCCCCTTTTGTAGACAAAGTCCATGTTTCAGTCCTTTTTTACTGCAATTCCCTAGGACCATCATCAGGACAAAATATGGTGTGAGTCACAACAGACTACAACAATGGTGCTACTACAAACAAACTAAAATTATGCAATTAATGAAAACTTATTTCATGCCTTTCTAATCCTTGTGAAAACTGTGCATTAGCGAGACGGTGAAGAAGAGGAGGAGGGCACGCCGCATGACAGGTAAGTGGTTTTAAATGTATTTTTAATAATATTTATTTACTTTTTGAAATGAGGGGGTTGAGGCGGGTGGCGTAGCGGAGTTTCACGGAGTTTGTTTTCAACTCGGTGGACCTCCGTGTAGCCCCGCTATGCACACTATGGCCGGGGTTAATATTTAGTCACCCATAAATTCTATGACATTAAATACATTGTTATTCACCAATTACTGTCAATCCTATTGTAACTGTAACCATATACAGTTACATTTCAAGATCTATCCCATTACATTCTTTACATGTTTGAACTTTAGTGGGTGGTAAACTCCGCACCGCTGGTAGAGATCACAGAGTTTTGCCCACTCCACGGTTCACTTGGAGTGTGAAGTTTTCCAAAAACGCCACCTACACCACTTAGCAGGGTTTCCCGCCCGCCCTTTAATTTTATAATAATCCATACGTGCTATAGTACTGATTGCAATTCTCCCAAACGTACATAGAGAACAGAGGCGATACAGTGTAACCATACGTGACTAACGGATGCGCCGCAGTGGCTTTGTTCAATGGGGTTTTTGCCAATCAATCAGAGTAGATGATGGTTTCCAAAATGTTCTGACATCTAGTGGGAGTTTATGGATGGAGGCAGAATATGCTGAGGCAGGTTTGTCTGATACTCCTCACTTCTCCAGTCCTCCTCACCCCTCCCCTGCTTGCTCGCACACACAGAGGATCCCCAATGGACTCCAAATCGATGAGAGGGTAAAGTTGCAAAGCGGTATTTAAGGAGACAGCACTTCCAGGCACTACCATGCTCGAGAAGGGTGCCGAGCCCTCAGGCGTCGAGCGCTAAGTCGGTTATCCATGGCCAATAATAAATCTTTGGAAATGCCAAGTATGTGGTAAGCCACTCAGAAAGAGGAAGGGGTCACCAGGGGACCCCTTTCCCTTTGTGAAAGGATGTGAAAATATGTTTTAAGAGCAGACAGTGATCCCACGGACCACTGCCTGCTCTTAAAAAATTAAACATAAACGTTTCATTTTGCTTTTTGAAATACATCCCGTGTAATGTCCCTTTGTTGGGAAGAGGAGGTTTCTGAGGTGGGAGTATCAGGCAAGTACAACTACTCAGCCTCCCTCGTTGCCAGCCTTCAGAGAGAATCTCCCTTCATTACTACCTCCACCTGACCCCGGAGTCTGCAGCACACTTCCTTCCAGGCCTGATTATCCATTTTCTACCATCCATCTCTCGTGCACCTCATCTCACAGCTGACCTTGGGCCCCAGCCCCATATCAGCCACCATCCGGCTCCTTTTTTATTATTTGCGGTAAAAAACATTAGTAAAACCCCCCTCAAACTTAAAACATTAAATATAACAGTAAATATAATTAGCACACACTTTATAATATGTTCCACAGTGGCCCTAATGACCTAACTGCTAATTAAAAAACAAAAACAGAAAGGACATGACATGGCCAGCTTGAGCGCTGGTGTGAAAGTCTTTATTGGTGCCCCACCTTTGACCTCTTTCTCAATACCTTTACTACCATCCTCCAACAGTGCCCGTCATTTCTCTGTAGCCTCTCCCCCTTATGACCTCCTCCTCAGACTCTCTCACTACCCCTCCACCATTGCCACTCATCTCTCCAAAGCCCCTCCCCCTCATTACCTCCTCCTCGGATGCCCTCACTGCCACCCTCCAACAGTGCCACTCATCTCACCATAGCTTCTCCCCCTCATGACCTCCCCACCATGACCCACTCTTCAGACTCCCTCACTACAACCCTCCACCAGTGCGCCTCATCTCTGCATAGCCCCCCCATGACCTCCTCTTTGGATTACCTCACTGCCACCCTCTAGCAGTGCCCCTAATCTCTCCATATACTCTCCCCCTATTGACCTCCTCCTCGGATGCCCTCACTGCCACCCTCCAACAGTGCTCATCATCTCTCCGTAGCCCCTTCTCATATGCTTTTCATTTGTTGCATAGCGCTACTCGGAGTGTAGGGTTGCACAGTACTCTATATCACGCACACCTTATGCAGAGACAATGAATCATACAAGTATGCATATCAGCCTATAGGGAATGTCACATAAGCAAATGAGGATTACCAGGTGTAGGAATCACATGTCATCCATACTGGTCGGTAGTATGTTTTAAGAGGGTTAGGTCTGGAGAAGCACAGACTCAGAATTGAAAGCATACCCCTGTGTTTGGGGGTTTGGCTTTACTGATTAAAATGTATATCTTCCCTAACAAACTCTTTATAGCAACATTAGAATAATGAAAGGCTGAGGAAATTCTAACTATATGGCAACATACAAAAAAAGAAGTTTTAAATATACCAATCAGGTTTGTGTGCAGCTCTTTGATGAGAGTTCATAGATCACTGTCTTATGTTAGGACTGTAACTTCTGAACTGCAAGTAACACAAGAATCTCTGTAACAAAGGCCGTAACCCACTGAGCTATCCACATAAACTACAGTTTATCTGCGTTTCAAAACTACAAACAGACAAAAGATTGCTCTCCAGCAGGATCATTAATCACCAGAGTTATCTGGACATTTTACTGTTGTTTTGCATTCGTGGCAGAGCCAGGCATGAAAATGATACAAACGAGGGCTGGGCCCTCACAGATTTTAAAAATATGAACAAATAGCCACAAAGTCTCGAAGTATACATGAAGTACGTATCTTGCTGGGCCTCTGCAGTTTTTTTTAAAAAACGGAATAGCCACACATTCTCTTACCTGCTCTGATGGAAATCTGTCTCACAGCCCGATCTGATAAGCAGCTGAAGCGGTCAGGAAAGATGAATCAGGAAAGACAAACTCCTTTTCTCCAGAGCTGAAAAGAAGGAAATATCCAGTGGCGGCTCACTGAGGGAGTGCTGCAGGGCGAGGCGGGGGGGGGGGGGGGGCAGGGTGGGGGATAGTAAACTCTAGCCTACGGAGCTACGTAATAAGTAAATAAATAAATAAATATAACAATCTACATTGCGCACCCTGTAAATTGTTTTATTTATTTATGTATTTACTTAACTCCATCACTCTGTATGCCTTGAGTTTACTACCCACCGCCCTGACCATCCCCGGCCCCGCCCGACCGCCCCGCAGCACTCCCTCGGCAAGCCGCCGCTGGAAATTTCCACACAGCATGCAAAGTCACCTGGTGCCAGAGAAAGGATTTGTCCCCTTCACCGTGCCCCTATTCGACCTGCACGAGTGGGCGGGGACACAGCCCACCTTTCTAAAAGGAGATGTGTGAATGGGGATGCCTGTGACAGAGAGCCCAGGCCCAATCATGCAACTCCTAGAAGAAGAAGAAAAATTACGTTCAGACAAACGTTTTAAATTATAGTGCCCATTTTCCGTTGGCCTTCTTGACGTCGCTGTGAGGGCCAAGGTTCATGTTTGGGTGGGCAAGGCCCACCCGTCCCACCCGCTAGAACCGGACCTATACCATACACCCATAACACATGCTTTCACAGCTCTGGCCACGCGATTGTGGTGCCAACGCGGCCCTGCCTGAGAGCAGTCAAACACAAACAATTAGTCCTGCACAATGACCTACACACAGCATCTGCAGAGACCCACTTCCCTCGCCTTCGGGTCACAAATAATGTATACCAAAGCTTCCCAAAAGATTGATATCTGCCTCTTTTATATGAGTTTAGACGTGAGACTGTCAGTGTGATGAATGTGTTAGTTTGCGGCAGCTGTCTCCAGATGTTTTATAGAGTTTTGAATGTGAGGTTGTCAGGGCTATCCTGGCTGATGAGGTGTGAAACCCCAAAACCGGCCCTAGGATGCTTGTTTCCAGTCCAGGGAGGACCTGGCTTGGCAGTTCGGGCTGGACTGTTTCCATGAGGCACAGGGTCAAGACTGATTTGCATATGGCTGGGTTCAAGCTGGAAAGGCATGGTGAGCAAAAAAACGATGGATTTAGGCCCAGATCTCTGTACTGGGGTGAATGTATGACATTGTTCTGCATTCTGTCCATAAACTGATGTTTTTGTATTTGTCACCCCGAGTGGGACGGGTATGCCCAGACGTGGGTCCCGTGCTCTCCATGCCACTGGAATCAAGCTATCCTGGCTGATGAGGGGTGAAACCCCGAAACCGGTCCTAGGATGCTTGTTTCCAGTCCAGGGAGGACCTGACTTGGCAGTTCGGGCTGGACTGTTTCCATGAGGCACAGGGTCAAGACTGATTTGCATATGGCTGGGTTCAAACTGGAATGGCATGGTGAGCAAAAAAACGATGGATTTAGGCCCAGATCTCTGTACTGGGGTGAATGTATGACATTGTTCTGCATTCTGTCCATCAACTGTTGTTTTTGTTAGGGCTGTGGCAGCATTGGGTATTTGCTGCAATACTCCGCCCGCGTGCGAAGCTCAGCGGAACTTAGCGGTGTTTTTCAGCAACTCCGTGGAATTACTGTGGAATTCCTCAGAGTGAAACTCCACGAGCTCATCCCAGGCCTAGTTTGAACCAGTTTTTGTTACGTACAAACCCAAAACCTCAGTGTCAAGAAAACTCAATTCAGATGACTGTAGCTAACCCACATATCCATGCATTAGTTGTTGTACACGTCATTCATTACTCTCATACATAACAACACCAAATATATAATCACCAAGATAGACATATATATCTCAATTTTCAGGAATTAATCTATAAACATCCTTTGTTGTTAACCATAACTACTTTCCGTCGCAAAAATAACGAGTAGTCATGTGTTCATATCATAACATTATTAAATAATCTTAGGAACCCAAAATTATTTGCCAAGCTACAAAGGTTAAATCAGTCAATTTGTGAATCAAAGTAATCATCATGAGAGACGTTCAGTTCCCTCATCCAAATGCCTGATTGGCTCTTGACGTAATTAGCTTCCTTTCAAACATATAGATAAACTCTAAACTGCGTCAATTCATGATCAGGGTGACGACAATAATAAACCTTGGAATTGTAACTAATTTGAAACAAAACCACAATTCCCAGGACAAATTTGAAGTGGAAATCTTGTTGAAAAAGTCTATGGTGAAAAGAAACAAAGCAGCTATATAACAAGGAATAATATTCGTAAAATAACTCATCATGTCAGATGCTCCTCAGAGTAAGGTAAAATTATATTATCCAGAGTGTGTAAAATGCTGCTCAGAGTAAGGTAAAATTAGGTTATCCAGGGTGTGTTTACAATCGCTTAATTTAATCACAAGTACTTTTTTAGATACTCAAAATAAAAAGGCGGTCCAATTCATACTCGCACGCGTCCAAGATTGTGACATCTATGAAGAAAAGCTCTGGCGCTTTTTCTGTGTATATGTGCCAATAATTTTCATTCGTAATCTAATTAACCAAGCATTTACCTCAAGCCAAATCCTGAATATTCAAAGTTAAAAAAGTGACAAAATGAATTAATCTAGCCAGGCAGTTTAAACAGGAACCAATAATCATCGCTCATTGTCTAAGAACAAAAAACACAACAGTGGCCGGTGTCTCGCTGAGTGCACAGATTACCATTTGGTAATTGCACACCAACATATTGCTACATCTTACTGCAGATCACGTCTTTTAGGAAATTCTTGAAAACCTTTCTCCTTACTGATGAACAGACCTACTGGTACTCTTCTCAGTACTGCTTAATTGTTTAGTGCCAAGATGGGTAATACTGTGCCTACAAATTTGATTAGAAAGGTATTCATTCTGGACAGCCCGTCTTCATAGCTGGAAGCTCTCTTTACAGAACTGAATAATTTTTTTACCTCTCATAAAAAAATAATCGGAATACAGGGAAGCCATAAGATTATACAACGCCGAAATCAAATTGGCCCAGGCCTCATATTATGAGGAAAGAATTTCCCTGGCAGCCAATTCCCCCCGCAAAACCTTTCGCATAGTGAAAAAATTACTTAAAGCCCACTCACCCCCGGATAAACCTAATGCCACTGGCCGACGTTGTAATGAACTCGCAGATTACTTTCATATGAAGATTCAAACAATCTATTCATCATTCTCCCCTGTGGACAGCCTAAACAATCTCCACTCAGAGGGTACGGATCTGCGTAGTAGAGACCACTCCCTGGAGGCATTTCCCCTGATGGATTGTGAGTCATTCCAAACCATCTCGGCACTCGTAAAGAGTGAGTCGCCTAGAGACCCAGCTCCACCTAATATCCTGAAACGTGTCCAAAATAGTTTCCCCGATCATCCTGGATTTGATCAATGCCTCTATCTTCTCTGGAGTGGTCCCACCCCTGTGGAAAAGAGCGATGGTGAAGCCTCTCTTGAAAAAACCTAGTCTTGATCCGGATATACTGAGTAATTTTCTCCCTATCTCACTCCTCCCTGGGATTAGTAAAGTAGCAGAGAAACATGTAAACGCGGAACATTCGCCATATCTGGAAACCCATAACTTCCTCCATCCCTCCCAAACTGGCCTTTGCTCGCATCAAGGAACAGAAACTTCGTTGTTGGCAGTTGTCGAAGAGTCTAAAAAGATTCTTGACGCCGGAGGTTCAACGGCGATTATCCTCTTGGACCTCAGCGGAGTCTTTGACACGGTCAAACACCAAATTTTGATCCATTGACTCAGAAGTTTGTGGGTGACCGCAGTAGCCTTAACTTGGCTGCAATCATTCTTGGAAGAGAGATCCTTCCAGGTTTTTAAGGGTGATGTCACTTCAAAACCACTGTCTCTCCATTGCGGAGTTTCCCAGGGGTCGTCCCTTAGTCCGTCCTTTATTAATGTTTATATGACTCCGCTTGCAGAGATTGTGCTCCTATTTGGGGTTCATATAGTGACTTACGCTGATGATACCCAACTGGTCGTAGCCCTGAACCACTCTGATAATGCCTCTATTGGCCTTTGTCCCTGTCTAGAAGAGGTAGTTAAATGGATGAATCAATCATACCTAAAACTAAATGGTGACAAGACCAAGTTGATGCTCCTTGGTAATCCATCCATCTTCAAGGCAGATGTTATGTGGCCAGCCTGCATGGGCCCCGTGCCTGCCCCTAAGACCCAGATGAAGAGTCTGGGTATCTGGCTGGACCAAGACCTCAGCTTTACGTCCAGGCATGGTAGGTTGCGGCTTCCTCCTACGGCATTCTCAGGATGCTCCGTAAAGGGCTTCCACTCCTCCCCTTTCAGGCAAGAAAGCTTATAGTACAGACACTTATTCTTTCCCGCTTGGATTACGGGAACGCCCTTTACCTCGGAGCTCCAGCCTCGACCTTCACAAAACTCCAAACAGTGCAAAACTGCGCTGTGAGGATTCTTGTGGGGATCTAGAACCGGCAATCTGCAAAGCCCGCCTTGAAGTCCCTCCACTGGCTGCCCACAAGATGTTAATGGAATGGTCCTGGGATTAACTACTCCATGGTCCAGCTGTATGCGGCGAATAGATGGCTGCGCTCAAATGATTTACATCTGGCCGCTGTTCCCAGGATTAAGAGGGCCAGAAGTGGCGGTGGCCTATTCTCTTACAATGCCACTAAGCTGTGGAACACCCTCCCCCTCTGCCTACCGAGGGAACCCAGCCATCTAGCCTTTCTGAAACTACTGAAGACTTGGGGGCATATTATCAAGAAACGGCGTTAAAATTGAGAATTCCCATAGAAGCCCATGTTCTGGTGTCAACATGGGCTTCTATTGGAATTCTCTGCGGCATATTATCAAGCCCATTATCGCCGCTTTAGCGGCAGTTTACTGCCGCTAAAGCGGCGATAATGTTAACGCCGTGCTTGATAATATGCCCCCAAGTTCTTCCATTAAGTGTGCTGCTATGTCCTTCTCTGTTATTGCCATAGCGCTGGAATGCCCCTGAGTAGCTACGTGCTTAACAAATGCTGATTTCATTTCATAAAAGACATTAGACAAATGTTCTCATCCATCATTCGCTTGCAGTTGTAAAACAGCACTCCCACTGCCTTTTGGAAGAACCCGTCTCTACAATTAACTTCTTAGAGGTATCTAGCTGGCACAATCGTTTAGCTTGAGTGAACGTTTTCAAGCACATTAGATTCCTTTTCATCGTGAGTATCCCCGGCAAAAAAACTCCTAAAAAGTTTTTACCTTTTTTTAAAAACATAGGTGATATCACTGTCTATACAAAATTCTCAATGAACTGATGATAAAAAAAATACAAATCCAAGGAAACACTGAGTCTCCTCAACATTAGCTGGAGGCTATTCAACAATGGTTGAATCTTTTTTAGGACCCATTGATATCCTTGAAGCCTCACGCCTTAATCCAAGTTTCCCAATCTCCTCCTTCTCAAATTCTCATTTCTCAGGTTTACAAGTCAGATGATGTTGCTGGAGGCTTGAAAATACCTAATTCACAAGCTCTTGGTGTTCCATGAGGGCTTTGGAAAAAATGCAATGTCACCTAGAGATATCTTCAGGATTCCGAACATCAGAATAGACTGAGTCTCGAATAGCATAAGGATTGCACAAGCAGAATGGCATCTCTCGATATTCAAAGTAGTCAAATGAGAGGCGGAGAGCTGTTTTCCACTCGTCGTATTTTGTGTGTGAGAAATGATAGACGTTTTGCAGATCAAGTTTGGTTAACATTTCTGCCCCTTGTATAGATTTCAAAATATCTTTGATGAGAGGTGAAGGCATTAGGTCCTTGATTTAAATCTCTGGGCCCTGGGGCCTGTCCCTGGTAATGCCCAGGTCCAGAAATGATTCTGTGACATTGAGTGATGTATTATGCATGCCCTCTTTTTAATGACATGGGACTAGAGTCCAAGTCCTGAGTTGTTGACTTGAAATGGCGGTGTCAGCATTCTGATTTTATGGATTACTAGTCCTGCCCTGATCTTCATCCATGCCATAAAGGAGTTTGGTATGACCGAATTTGATTAAAACGTTTGCTTTAGTGAGTGGCAGACCCTTTCTCAGACATCCAGTGTACGTGTCAAGTGCTTGTGTACAGTGTGTAGGTGTGGCACAAACATGACAGTGAGACTGTTTACAATGCGTATATGTTTGCTGGGGCCAGTGGGATACATTTTGCATGGCCACTGGTTTAACATGGGACAAGATAGACAGATAGAGTTTCTCCAGGCAGTAATGGTGTATTGCTTGCATCCCTGAAGCCGGAGGATGGAGATAAGGATATCCTGTGAAGTTTTATGAGCATTATTTAGCAAGGGATTGCTAATTCAACTTTCTTGAGTTCTGCCATTTGGTAGATAGGGGAGAAGAGTGGCTGAGTCAGCAGATTCCGCTCCTAGGCAGAACCTGCCCTTTGTCTGACTGTGACTGCTACTCTAGCTGCTGAGTCTTCACAATTTATTATGCCCTTGTTTTGGATACTCCTGCTTGGATTCAGCATCATTACTACCTTCTTCTTGACCAAGTAAGGGAGTGCATAACAGATACTCGTAGAGCTACTTGAGACCAGGGATGCTCCCTGCACTACAGCAGGATATCACCTGAGGTCTGCAACATTATGGCTAAGCTTTAAATGTGTTGAGCACTTAGAAGCCAGTCTGCCTGCCCAGAGAGGGAATTCCACTCCCCCCCATCAGGGAAACTCAGAAAAAGCTAACTATCCAGTCGGAGCATCTCCAGGATTGACTAAGGAATGTGCTGGGAAAGCTCATCAAGTCTCCCCGAGTGCAGTTCTAGAAGCAAAGTGGGTGAAGAAGCATAATTGCATAGCACTGTGGTAGCCAGAACTTTTACTGCCAAAGGACGTGTGCCATAACTCCCAGCATAGAGTGCACTATGATGGACCAGTCACTGCCAAAGCAAGATTTCTGCCCCGTTATTAAGGTTGTACCTGCCAGGAATGCCTAGCTCGACGGCCACACCTTCCATGAAAGTATGGCCTAAAATCACATCTCCCAGAAGCCAGCCATTATTAGTCCAGCCTGCCAAGTCAACATCTGAGGTTGTCTGCAAGAAAGAGAGAGAAGCAGGAGCGACGTTGGGGACAAAGAGAGACCACCGAGGTCACCAAGCCTTGTGTGATGACACACACACACACCAGCCATTGCGTACCAGATCTAGACCTAAGCCAAGAAGTTAAAAGCAAGTAAGGCAAGGTCCCTGGAGACTGAAAGTCTAAGAGACTGTAGACACAAGCAAAGCCAACACCTGATAAGGATTTAACCTTATCAGTAAAACTCTTTTGCGCTAAAGAATTACACAAGCTATCTAGGAGTTTCCCAGGGGCAGCGGCATAGTGACAACTGCATCTATGCCTAATTTTGCTTGAACTCGAAATACAGGAGGGGGCCCCCTTTAACATGGAGGAACACACTGTAGAGTGGAGAGGGGAGCATGGGTAGCAGTTCAGTATAAATCCGGGTTTGAGATTTTTAACCTTTAATCTGATACCTATCTAAACGAGTAGTATTTCATACTGCTCAAATACTAAAAGTAATTTCTTTTTTTTAAAAAGACAAGCAGTGGACTGGGCAGTAATTCATTCGGTCTGTTGATTGCTTGTTGAGTTCTGAGTTTATTGCCTCCACATCACATGTTTGTGAAACTTCTAACTGCTCACCCTCGCTAACCTGACAGTCAAGTGCAGGAGGAGTTTGCTAGGCCCAGTTTGCAGTGCCATAACATAAAAGACCTCAGGATGCCTGTGGCAAACCACCTAAACCACCACAGTTGGGTTCCAGGGGAACACATCTGCTCTTTGTCCCCCCAAATAGGGTCTGACAATCTACACTATGTAGAAGTATTTCAATAGTGCACACTTACCTGGTACATTTTGAAGCACTGAACAGCAGGCAAGAGCCTGGAGATACGATTCGGAATTGTTTGCATTGAGGAATGTAACAAGTCAGATCGTATTTCGTGGGAAGCTAGTATTCGTTTAAGAGCTATGTTCTCAGTTTCTCTCTGAATGTTTAAGAGAGAAGGAGCAGTTCTAATGCTAATGAGGATGGTATGCCGGATCATGGGGGCGTGCATGGAGAAGGCTTGCCTTAAAGTCTTTTCTTTACTGCATATCTTTGTCTCCGATCTGGTGATGACCTGGATCCTTGTGTAGCACTGGGGAAGCACTTGTGCCTTAAATAGTGAAGTGTGAAAAGATCCACTTTGTAGTTGAATTGGCTTAAAATTGTATTTTAGGCACTACAGCAGATACACTACAAGTCACAGATATTGACTCTCAACTACCTAGTGCTCCAGAATACAGAGAAAGGGTCTTAGATGCCTCTTCTACCCGTGTTCTTTATCTGCAAACATTGGGAGTATTCACAGAAACTATTTCAGTAAGTAAGTGATATAAAAATAGTTGGCATGACCCCAAAAAGGGAGACAATTCACTGGGGTGGGCAGACAACAACACTCTATGAGTATGCAATAGCCATGGATATATATATATATATATGCTGGTAAAAATTAGACAAAAAATCTGGGCAAAGTTCTCAGCACAGTGGTATTTCTACAGGACAGTGTGGTCTCTGGGGCCTATCATCTACACTGCACCCACCCCAATTGTGGTGCAATGGGAACATGGGGAACGGTAAAACAGGAAACATCAGTTTCAGTTGTGGTCTCTCCATGTAACAAATATTGTGCACATGAGCAATAATGTTTTGAACTACTAAATGTTTTGCTGATTACTCACAGGCACATCTGCACAGCTCATGTTCACAATGCTCAAGCATGAAGGGTGCTCTACTGCATCAAGTTTTCTATAGCAACAAATATTAGAATCCAGAAGATCGACTACAACTATATTGTCTATACAAGAACGAGAGTGTGTGTGTGTGTGTGTTTGCATAGGCTCTTTCAGGGCAGTAAACAGCAAAGCACTCTTTAATATCTGAACCTGTGACGATACCTCTTGCCATCCGGTTCCCTTAACTGATGCTAATGCACTTAATAAACACATTCGCTGCATCATTTACAATATATAGTAGCTTTTTATCCGGCCCCTGCATATATCGTGACTTTCCTTTGCTAGTTACTTGGCTGCTCGCTTAATACTAGAAATGATTTGCTATGTGGCTGGCGTCCTGAAAATAGCAGAGAAACTTCACTATTTACACTGCTGCTGGCTAATAAATAGAAATCCTGCACTGTTTGGCCGACGGCTGTGCAAACAACAGAAAACCTTCACTATTTACCCAGCCGCTGGCTAAATTGTAGAGATTCTACAATGTTTCGCTGGCGGTCATGCAATAGCAGAAAAACATCACTTATTTCCCGGATGCTGGCTAAAAAGTAGAGATTCTGCACTGTTTGGGTGGCAGCCATGCAAATACAAAGAAGTAGAGGCTTTGTGCTATTTAAGCAGCAGTCAATCAAACAAAAGCCCCCAACTCCTTACCCAGTTGCTGGCAAAACAGCAGACATATACAGTTAGGCCACCAGCCATGCAAATAGCAAATAAACCTAATTATTTGTGTGGTGCTGGGTTAATTATCAGAAATGTTATATTATTTGACTACTAGCCTAGCAAGTAGCAAAGAAATGTATTTATTTTTACCCAGCAGCTGACTAAATAGCATAAATGATGTACTGTACTGCTGGTGGCCTTGCAAATAACTTGAAAAGAAACATCCTTATTTACCTAAAGGCTGGCTAAATAGTAAACAGTGTGCACAGCTTTGTGAGTAGCCCTGCAAATGGTAGATGAACTTCATTATTTCCCCTGCTGCTTTCTAAACAGCTTCAATTTTGTTTTATTATGCCTTATGGAGATTTCACCAGGTAGAACTGCAAACAAGGAGTGAACACAATTGGCATCCATATCCTTATGAAAGTTCAGGTCTCATGTGTTACTATTTCAGTTGCAAAACGTGGTCGCAAATTGTGCAATACTTTTTGCGATTGGAATAGTATTGTCTCAACTGACATATGCACTGTTCAGTCAGTTTCACAAAATTCTAAATCACAGGGCATTGCAGAACGACCTGACTGATTAATGTTCATTAGACAGATGTCAATCTGCAACCCTCTGTGATTGGCTGTTAACACAGAGATGCAAGGGACAGAAAACCATAATCTTTATGACTGCATTCCAAAACAGAAAACGTTTTTTCCTAAGCAACCTGTGTTCCTTAAAAAAATCAGTGCTGGTTTGAAAACATTTTTTTCAATTTTTTGAAAATTTCTCTCTCCTGTGGCTGCCAACATGATTCCCAAACAGAAAGAGGTTCTAAGGACACCTCCTACCCATTGCAAATTAGCTATCACCCCAACTCAGGGGTCGTTAGCTCATCATTGGTTTGAGACAGCAACTACAGTCACAAACTATCAATACATTCTTTTCCAAGTTGGAAATGGAAGAGAGGTACCCCTTTAAGGAACCCTCCTATTTGTAATTCAGAAATTATGTAAAAGTCCTTATGCTAGTTGAAAGAACTTTTCAACTCATAAAAAGGGTTTCGTACTTTTGTGGTCACACACCATGTGATTTGCAACGAGGCCCATAGTGCTAAAAACTGGCTTAGATGCAGTATTAACTTATACTTCTAAAAGTCCCAAATGTTTGAATGTTTCCAAGTTATTTTGACAGACATGGCACAGAATGCCACTCCATTACATGAGTGGTCTAAGACATAGAGACTTGGATGCCCTTTATGGAGCCATCTCACGCTGCAGAAACGCTTCTACTCCTTTACGTTTACCTGTGGACATGACTAATAATAAAGATGATTAGAACATTTGCAAGACTAGTTAAAGCTGTTTTCTTTACTAAAGATATGTACTCAATCTTACTCACAAAGTCAATGGAATGTACCAGGGACAGATATAGGATTATAAAAAGGTTTCATGTTATCAGAACACCTCTTTTTCTGCAACAAATCAGTGCGTTCTAGAATTATTAATTCTGGTTCAGTTCCATTAAACAAATCCGAATAAAACAACTGAAAACATTGATTTGTAAAAGCAAAGACCACCGTGTTATGTTGTATCCCAGTGACAAAGAGACATCTAATATTTGGGGTGATTTTATCAAAATAGAAACGATTACATGCAGACCCTTATGAAGTGACTAACAAAGTATCATTGGGAGGCTTTATTCAAGTCTCATGACAGAAGGAAGAAAATCTATTGGCCTGATTAGAGTTTTGAAAACGGAGTGAATTCTGTCAGAATGGCAGAGAACAAAGCCTCCTCCATCGTAAGGGACCTCCACCCACCAAATTTAGAGACATCTTCTAGCCATGTGGACAACTCACTACATTGACAGGAACTGCTGTCATGATTGTTCCTGCCTATGCTCGAAGCGTTTGAAGGACAGTACTGTCAGACATGATGGCCTGCCAGCAAATGTTTAAAAATGTTTTGGTTTTCAAATACAAACTCCCCAAAGTAGAAGTTTGTTTTGAAAAACAAAAAAGCTTATGGTCCCACATACTGAAAGTTTTCTTCTAGGATGACGGGATCATTATATTTTTTGTGTCCTTATTAGCCAGGTATTACTTTAATTAGAGTACACAGTGTGAAGTCCCTCCTACAAAGGCCTCTGCTCTGTAGAATCATCAAAGGAAATATTACGTGCAGGAGCCACAAGCAAAGGAATGGGACTATAATTAATTGAATCGAATGTCATTGGAATATGAATTAATTTTCCAGGAAATGTGAGATTTTCATGTAGGCATCAAAAACACAGAAGAAAAGATACCCACATAGATTTTTTATTAATTGACTTTATTACAATACTGTAAGAAATAAAATACCAATTCTTATGTTATGTGTATATGTAAAGTGCACTATCATCTGTGAGGGTATCCTTGCAAGACATTTTGTTACCTCTATTCTCGTGAGATACTGACCCGTCACTTCAGAATTCCACTTTAATACTAATTTTCCAGACAGGTGATGTGGATCCTCTATTGAAGGTTCAGAACTAATTTGGGGAGATTCTTTTTCAATTATAATTTTCTGACCTCAGCTCAGACACATCCTTTGTGCAAGGTGATGGCCCTCACAGCAGTACCAATAGTGTTGGATCCAGGCATAAATATCCAAAAAAAAGGACACAATGAAGTATAAGATCTCAGCACCTGGCTGTCATCAGCTTTTGTGAGCAATCATCAGGCACAGACAAAAGGGCAGCCCTCCATAGAAACGTTGACACCTTTAACAAGATAAGCCTATGACCTACTTCTTATTCCTACCTTCTACCTATGTCATTACTCAGGATGAACTAATCAGCAGCCATTAGCTAACAAGGACCTCACAGAATTCATTTTGGTAGCTTTTTCTCTATTCTCCCACACTTCAGTTCTGGACCTCCACCCTCCATCCACAGCGATGCAGTTAATACACACCCACTGTGTAGGGAACCTGTATCTACTCTCCATCACGTCATGCAAAATGCATCCCACTGGTCCACGCACTTAGGCTTTCATCATGCAAGGGGTCTTACTACTACACACCTGCTACTTACCCATTGCACATACACACACATGGAATGTCAGTATAAAGATCTGGAGGTCACACATTATCCCCCTTTGGACCTTCTGAGACAATCTATCGCCCCTTCTTCTTCATTTCAGAGCTTTCTTATGATCCTGAGATCCCCTTTGCTGATTGACATAGCCCATTGACCCTTTGTTAACCGTTAACCATTTTTCCTGATTTCAGCTGTCTGAGTTTCTCAAACCCTTTCTGCCATCCTTCACAGACCACAATCATCTTAAAACTCCTCTGCCAAGTTTCAGTCCCTATGCCCTCAGATCCACCCTTAGATTATTGTGCCTGCATCAGATAGCGTCTTCTATCAGTTAGAGGTAAGAATGCTACTGCCCTGGCCTGTAATACACCTTGCATGCTCTGATTATCCAGCAAATACTTATGAGTTTTATAAGTGGGCTAAAGAACTGTTGGTTTATCGGGTTGGCAGCATTAGAAGCATTAATAAGTACCATTTACAGAAAGAAGATCCTAATACATGTTGGCCTGACTCGCATAGGAGCCCTTCTGGTCCAATGCGGTCTTCCTCCTTCTCTTTCAGGTCCTTCTCTTTAGAGATTGGCCCTCCTCCTAGCCCTGTTTCCAGTCCTCCTTTTCGGGATGTTTTGGTTCTCTTGATCCTTATCCTGGCTCTGGTCTAACAAGTTCTTCTGGTCACTCTGGCACTGTTATTCTGAGTCTGGTGCTCCTAGTTGTAGTCCTTTCTTACCCTGGTCTTCCTGGCTCCGATCCTGGCTCATTCTTGTATTAGCCCTTCCGGGGCCTCCTGATCCTCGTACTCCTGATCCTCACCCTGATCCTGCTGGTCTGCTGGGTCCTTATCAACCTAGTTTGTTGTCCTGGTTCTCCTAGTAGTGCCACTCCTACTGTTCCTGGTTTGGGTTATCGTGATACTCCGTGCCCTGGTCCTTGTTCTTGTGGTCCACCTGGCACTGCATCCACCTACTGGCCGTGGTCCTCCTTATTTGGTCTTCTTGGGCTGAGACTGGCCATTTTGGTTATATTCTGGTCCCATTGGTCCTCATGACTCTGGTTGTCCTGGTTCCCCAGATCCTCACCAGTGTGGTCCTAATACCCCAGTTTCTAGTCTTCTAGTTCCACTTTGAACTTCAGATCCTGGTCCTCTTGATTCTGACCTCTGTACTCCTCCTAGTCTATATCCTGGTCCTGCTTATTCTGATCATTATAGTACACCTAATACTCCCCCATCAGGCCTCTGGTCTTAATGACCCAAGGCCCTATGTACCTGACCTGACTATTTCTCTGGGTCCTCCTCCAACATGCCATGTTACTGTTTGCTCTGGTCCTCCTGCTCACTGTCATCTGGGGTTAACTTGTCCACTTTGTGCTGATCCTTGTTGTTCAGGTCATCCTTTTCTTAGCCACATGGCTTGGTCATCATGGCCACACCCTCAACCCCATTTTCTCCTCACACAAAAGGATCACCACCACCCACATGACCTCTCTCTCTTGGTCTGGCCATTACATCATACATTTCAAGATACCCGCCCACCAAGCCACATTACTAGAAAAACCCAATGCACCATCAAGACATTGGGGCAAAATATCTGGACCAAGGCCCTACCGGAACGCCCACACAAATACACTAGAAATGTTGATGTCAACACTTAGCTCTTCAATAAATGGCTTGCCAACTGCACCTCCGCAATGCTCCCACCAGAAACAAGACCTACAAAAACAACAAACAACCCAGTTGGCACACGAACGACCTCAGGGTGTCCAAGTGCTACTGCAAACATCTTGAGAGAAAATGAAGACTCAACAAAAACACCACCAAAAGATCCACACACAAAGCCCCCATCAGCATTTACCACCAACAACTATGAGACACAAAGAAAAAGGCCCTAACTCTAAAACTCAAAAGACAGCTCCAACAACAGCAAAGAGCCCTTTACCATTGTCAGTGAGTTCTCCAATCCCGCAGCTGCTGCCAGAGACATTGTCCCATCCCAAGCAACCTGCAACGACCTTTCAAACTTCTTCGAACAGAAGATTGCCAAGATCTACAACACCTTCAACCTACAGCATACAGATGCGTACTTCTCCGACCAACCAGACACCTCCTCCAAACAGCAGCTAAGCACCTGGAAGCCCCTCACTAATGAAGAATCCACCACCCTGATGAATACCATCCACTCAGAAAACCTCTCAGACCCACACCCCTACTTCATATACAACCTTGGAAGAATCATCATCTACCCCATGCTCACCGCTATCATCAACACCTACATTATCACTGCCACCTTCCTGTCTTGCTGGGAAAATGCAGAAGCCAATGCCCTATTGAAGAAACCAACAGTGGACTGCAACATACTTAGCAGCTATAGACCCATTTCACTCCTGCCTTTTCCAGCTGAAGTCATTGAGTAAGTCATTAGGACCCAACTTGCAGACTACCTGGATCTCCAGCAACTCCTAGACACCTTGAAATCAGGCTTTCACACCAACCACAGCACAGAGATAGCCCTCATTGAGGCCACCAATGACATCAGAAGCATCCTCGACTGAGGAGAAATGGCCTCACTCATCCCCCTCGATCTCACCGAAGCTTTCAATATGGTCTCCCACAAGTCACTCATCAGAAAGCTTCTGCACTTGGGTATCTGTGAATTGCCCATCAAGCTGATATCCTTCCGCCTCATGGACAGAATTCAATGAGTTAGACTTCCCCAATACACCTCAAAACTCTAGAAACTTAACTGCAGAGTCCCTCAAGGATCGTTGCTCAGCCCAACACTCTTCAAAGTCTACATGAAGTCCCTCATGGACATCATCAGCGCCCACGTCATCAGCATATTATCCTACGTCGATGACACACAGCTCATCCTCTCCCTTGCCGACTCAAACAGCACTACCAAAGCAAATGTCACCAACTACATGAACAATGTCGCTGCTTGGATGGTAAACAACTGCCTCCAGCTCAACACAGACAAAATCGAAGTCCTAATGTTAGGTAACAACCACTTCCCCTAAGACGCCTCTTGGTGGCTCTCTGAACTTGACCCCTCACCAAACTCTGTGGACCATACCAAGAACCTACGGATCATCCTGGACACCAACCTCTCCATGAGCAGATAGATCAATGCCGTCTCCTCATCATGCTTCCACATCCTGCATATGCTATGAAAGATTTTCAAGTGGATCCCTCTTATCACCAGACAAATGGTCACCCAGGCTCTTATCACAAGTAGACTTGATTACAGAAACACCCTCTGCATTGGAATCCCAGCTCCTGTCCTACGTTAACTCCAAAACACCCAGAACGTCATCGCCAGACTCATTGTGAACATCCCACGAATTAACCAAATCTCTCCACAACTCAACAAACTTAACTGGTTTCCAGTCCTGGAGAGATGTAAGTTCAAGCCACTCACCCACACTTATAAAGCTCTCCATAACACCGGTCCACTTTACCTCAACTTCTACCAATTCACCAGACACCTTCAATCTACATCCCTGGCAAAAGCACACCTCCCTAGCATCAATAAGACCAGAAGGGGAGGACCTCCTTCACATACCTCACAGCCAAGACCTGGAACAAACTCCCGAAATACCTCAGAACCTCCCCGTCTCTCATGGATTTCTGAAGGAACCTTAAGACATGGTTCTTCCTGAAGAAATAGGCATGATCTCCTCTTCCTCCCTCAGGCCTGTCCAACTCAGTGCCTCGATACCCTTATGGGTGATTAGCTACACAAATTCACATAAACATAACATGGCTCCAGTTATCCTGTCCTTCCATGTCCTGGCCTTCTTTTTCCGTCTCATACTGGCCCTGCTGGTCTCCTTGACCTACCTGGTCTCTTGTGTTCTGGCCCTCTTAGGCCTTAACATGGTCGTCCTTTATCTGGTCCTCCAGAGCCTGGAAATCCTGTTGCTCATCTTCCACACCATCCTGTTCCTAGCCCTGTGCTGGACCCACCAGGATGTGATCATCATGGTCCTGATGTCCCTGGTCCTGACATCCTTACCCTGGTCCTCCTGGCTTTAGTACATAGGATCCTGATCCTCTTTGTCCTGATCTTCCTGGTCCCGCAGTCCCTTGGTATTTGGTCCTCGTAAAACGTTTCCTTCTGACTCTAGCTTCCTGTGTCCCTGGTCCCAGCTATATGGCACTCCTGTCCAAGGTCATGCTATTCTTGTTTTCTGTAGTCCTTGTCCTTGATCCAGGTCTTGTTGTTTCAGGTTCTGCTTGTTTTCGGGTCCTCCTGAGCCGGGTCATTTTGGTCCTGGCCATCCTGGTCACCACTGTCCAGTCCACTTGGTCACCCAGATTCTGGTGGCCTTATTACATCTGATCCTGTTCAGCCTGGCATTGCTACTCGTAATGATTTCTGTGTCCCAATTGGCAGTCCTAGCCCTGGTCCCCTAGGTCCTGATCTTCATGACCCTTTTAACCCTGCTTCTTCTCCTCATGCTCACAATCCTTTTAGTTTACCTAGTCCTCTTGCTCGGGTTTTCTGGGTGCCATTGATATTGCCCCCCTTGTCTTCCTAGTTCCTATCCTACATATCTTAGTATCCTAGGCATACTGACCATTACTCTCCAGGTCCCGATCTTCATAGAACTCTTCAATCTGTTGCTGGTCCTCCTGGTTCTCGTTCTCCTGCTCGTTGACTGCATAGTTCTGCAACAACTTGTCCTGTCACAGATCATCCTAGTATTTCCTATTTATGATGTTCATTGACCTCTGGTGCATACTAGTCTAAGAACTTCCTGGCCCAGTACTTCCTGGTCCTGGTCTGTCTGGTCGCCTGTCCCCATGTACTCCTGCCCCAAGTCCTGTGAATCCTGGGTTTCCTGTCACACAGGCTCCCAGTCCTGGACCTTTTCATCCACCTCATCCAAATTCTTGTCCATCAGTCCTCCTGGGTGTACACCCCTGGTTTATTTAGTCCCCTGGCTTGACTGTTCTTAAACTTTCTTATCGTGGTCCCCCTGTTCGACTTAGTCTGGTCTTAGTTCTCCTACTTCTTTGTCCGTTCCTCATGTGTTAGATCTTGTGGTGCTGATCCCAATGGACTTGGTTACCCAAGCCCTCCTATTCCCTGGTCCTCATGCCCTCTCCTAGTCCTACTAGTCCTACTGGTCTCCTAGTTTACCTGTCCTAACTTGCTAATGTCCATCTGACCATGGTCCCTTCGATCATTGTCCTCCTAGCAATGGTCCTCCCGGGTCTGGTCTTCCTCATCCAAGTGGCACAGGTGGTGTTTCACCCTGGTTTATGTAGTCCTTATCACCCTGGTTTAGGATGCCTGTGAGTCTGACCCTCATAGATTTTCATATTTTAGTCCCACTGGGCCTGGACTTTCAGTTCCTTCATATCCATCCTGGTAATGGTAGGGTCTCCTGGTCCTGCTAGCCCTAGTCCTTTCCGGTTTTGTTTATCTCAATCCTGGTCCATTCACTTCTGACCTCTTGGTCAACCTTGATCTGATCTCTGTGGCTTTGCCATTTCAGTGACTGCTACTTCTATCCACTGGTTCCCTGGAATTCCTTCTCTTTGGTCTGTCTATCTGGGTCTGCTACACCTAGTCCAGGTCGTCCTCATCCCTCTGATCCTACTCGGTGCAGTCAAGCCCTCCTAGCCCTCCTTGTTGTTATAGTCCAGGGCCTTCTGTTCCTCTTACCCCTGGTTCCTGTACACCTAGTCCTGTTTTTCCTTTTCCTGTTCCTTCTCATCTGTTACTGGTCCCCTCGGGCATTGGTAACTCTTTTCCTCATGCATTAGGTCTCTCTAGGCCTGGTCTTTCTTGTCCTGGTCCTCATGGCTCTGGTTGTCCTAGCCCTCCTGGTGGTCCACCTTCTGGAACTTATTTGCTTACTGGTCATCCTTCTCCTCCTACTGGTCCTACCACTTACATACAAAGACCTCCACAGAAAGTCTTTGGTCAGGTACAGCCTCCAAGCTTGCCACTCAGATTGTTTTGGGACTTCCAGATTTCTTTAACTGACACCGTAATGTCAAGGAAAGAAATTAGGGCTCTGTAGAGACATAACCTTGCACAGTTAAAACACTGCTAAGCATGTTAAGATTCAAAGTTACCATTTCCAAGATACATTGTGCTGATGAATAACATGTCAATGTGGCTGAATGACCAATCATGACATGAGACCAATAAGCATCTATGGCTGAAACCCACTCTGCTGGGTAAATAGGAAGAAAATGTGTGTTTATTCAGCAGACAGCTGAGTAAACTACCCAGGTGTATTACTTACTAGTTTTCTGCTTTCACTTCCTCATTCCACAGAAGTCACATTACTGTGTCTTACTCAATTTACCTCCTGCTAGTTTCCAAAAGCACTGTGCTGCCAAGCACTAAGGGGCATATGTTTTAAAAAGTCATGCAGTGCAGCAAGTCACCTTGCTGCACTGCAATGTGCGACCGGGAAAGGGCAGGAATGCGCTGTATTTAACATAATACGGCAAATTCCTGTCTTTTCCCTGGACCGGTGCACAATGTGCTTCCTAGCGTCAATGAAGGTACCCTTACACCATGGTGCAATTGTGCTTTAGTTGTAAGCAGGATTGTTTTTGTGCATGAAGGCCCACCTTCATGCACAAAAACAATCCCATGGGTCATTGGCCTCTTTCTATGTGTGCTGCAGAATGCAGCTCACATCGAAAGAGTAAAAATGAGGAGAAATAAACATATTCATCCTTGTCATGCCCCCCTTGGGGATGCATAGCATTTTGATTCATTCCCAGGTCTACCAGTAATGGTAATTCTGGGATTGCGCCAAAATCCATGGGTGGTGCGTGGGAATACTCACACGCCACCATCAAATGCCTCCTTGAAACAGACTAACGCAATGCAGCGATTTGCACTGCATTGTGTTATTCTACCATTATCAAGCCATTCAGGGCCAAGCAGGGGGACCTTGCAACGCTTGATAAATCTAACTTATGCGTTGCATCGCTTTTGCGCCACGTTGCGTGGTGTAAGGGCGACAAAACTCATTGCTAAATATGGCCTTTATTGTCTACTGTAAGTAACCCTTACTGTGTGGTCAAGATACAACCTACTGTCTGCATTCCATCTTGGCTGCTGCTTGTCTTTGCTGTTGTGTTGACAGATTTGAAACACTAGGCAACCACAGTCCCCTTGAAAAAGAAGCCTAAACTAGCACAAGGCATCCAAAAAGAAGCCCAAAAAGAGTCCAGCCTTCAAAAATCATCACAAAGTGGCTAATGGACAATCAAAAAAAACAATGTATTTGCATGAGTGAATAAAACATGTAATTAAAATATTGATTCCTGAATTTCTTATTTAAATATTAAAAAACGTAAATGTTTTTATTCAAAATTGATTTTAATGGTTTTCATCTATTAACAGCCTAGTTTACTCCATTCACTTACATTTGTACGAACTATTGTACATTTGTATATGCACTTACTTTCAAATGCTTCATTCCTGTTTCATCCCATTACAAGAGGGCCATAACCCTACCATTGCTTGGAGATACTTTTTTCTCCATGGCTGGCAAATTAAAGATCTGTTTTCCACTATTTATCCGGCCACGGGTCAAACTGTACATCATCTCTACTATTTAGACTCTGGCCAGCCAAACAGCAGTGATTATGCACTATTTTGACAGCCACCAGGCAAATAAAAGAAATTATGTACTTTTTGGCATATGGCCGGGTACATCCTTTATTATAAAATGGCAAGGTACTGTCAGATACTGAGTTACAGCACTTCTTTAATTAGAAAAGGAGAGTACCTGCACTTCTCTGCATTGCTGCAATGGATTTAATGGGAGAGCACCAGCACTTCTCAATAACAAACAGGTATCCTAAATAGTGAGCAAATTCACTTCTATATTTCCAATCAAAGCACTGTTTTCTTAAGGCTCAGCCTATCAGACAGTGCAGCTGTCTTGTTTGCTTAAGACATCTTGGGGACATTCAGAAAGTTGACCTAGGCATGCATTCCGCCCGTTGATTACCATTGGCATTGTGGTTTGTAGCTCACATTTTCTGTCTTTCTATTTGCTGGCTTTATTTGCTTTAAGCTCTTCAGTTCGTCCCTCCCATTGTCTTACAGACTCTCTCCTGAGGCGGAAGCCGGGAGATTTTAGCTCACTAGCACGCTGTGTTTTAAAAAGCATTTGACTGTCACCTGCATTTTCGTTGAAGCGCTCGCTCGCTGGTTACACCTGACCGCCCAGCAGATCCATTGCTGTAGCGGAGAGGGTTGCCACAGCAACGCCGCCCTCGGTCACAGGACACGCCCAGCGGCGCTCATCACGCCCACAAGCCTGGCCTTATATTGACTCGCGCTGAGCACTAGCGCTGTCTTACAGACTCTCTCCTGAGGCGGAAGCCGGGAGATTTTAGCTCACTAGCACGCTGTGTTTTAAAAAGCATTTGACTGTCACCTGCATTTTCGTTGAAGCGCTCGCTCGCTGGTTACACCTGACCGCCCAGCAGATCCATTGCTGTAGCGGAGAGGGTTGCCACAGCAACGCCGCCCTCGGTCACAGGACACGCCCAGCGGCGCTCACCACGCCCACAAGCCTGGCCTTATATTGACTCGCGCTGAGCACTAGCGCTGTCTTACAGACTCTCTCCTGAGGCGGAAGCCGGGAGATTTTAGCTCACTAGCACGCTGTTGTTTTAAAAAGCATTTGACTGTCACCTGCATTTTCGTTGAAGCGCTCGCTCGCTGGTTACACCTGACCGCCCAGCAGATCCATTGCTGTAGCGGAGAGGGTTGCCACAGCAACGCCGCCCTCGGTCACAGGACACGCCCAGCGGCGCTCACCACGCCCACAAGCCTGGCCTTATATTGACTCGCGCTGAGCACTAGCGCTGTCTTACAGACTCTCTCCTGAGGCGGAAGCCGGGAGATTTTAGCTCACTAGCACGCTGTGTTTTAAAAAGCATTTGACTGTCACCTGCATTTTCGTTGAAGCGCTCGCTCGCTGGTTACACCTGACCGCCCAGCAGATCCATTGCTGTAGCGGAGAGGGTTGCCACAGCAACGCCGCCCTCGGTCACAGGACACGCCCAGCGGCGCTCACCACGCCCACAAGCCTGGCCTTATATTGACTCGCGCTGAGCACTAGCGCTGTCTTACAGACTCTCTCCTGAGGCGGAAGCCGGGAGATTTTAGCTCACTAGCACGCTGTGTTTTAAAAAGCATTTGACTGTCACCTGCATTTTCGTTGAAGCGCTCGCTCGCTGGTTACACCTGACCGCCCAGCAGATCCATTGCTGTAGCGGAGAGGGTTGCCACAGCAACGCCGCCCTCGGTCACAGGACACGCCCAGCGGCGCTCACCACGCCCACAAGCCTGGCCTTATATTGACTCGCGCTGAGCACTAGCGCTGTCTTACAGACTCTCTCCTGAGGCGGAAGCCGGGAGATTTTAGCTCACTAGCACGCTGTGTTTTAAAAAGCATTTGACTGTCACCTGCATTTTCGTTGAAGCGCTCGCTCGCTGGTTACACCTGACCGCCCAGCAGATCCATTGCTGTAGCGGAGAGGGTTGCCACAGCAACGCCGCCCTCGGTCACAGGACACGCCCAGCGGCGCTCACCACGCCCACAAGCCTGGCCTTATATTGACTCGCGCTGAGCACTAGCGCTGTCTTACAGACTCTCTCCTGAGGCGAAAGCCGGGAGATTTTAGCTCACTAGCACGCTGTGTTTTAAAAAGCATTTGACTGTCACCTGCATTTTCGTTGAAGCGCTCGCTCGCTGGTTACACCTGACCGCCCAGCAGATCCATTGCTGTAGCGGAGAGGGTTGCCACAGCAACGCCGCCCTCGGTCACAGGACACGCCCAGCGGCGCTCACCACGCCCTCTACGTTAATTCGACTCAACACTATTTACATGCATTGGAACCGGAAGCGCAGCGGACGAGCGCAGCGGGCGCGACGATTGCGCGCCGAAGGCGCGCATAAGGCAAGCTCGTCTGCGCTCGTCCGCGCCGAGGCCGGGCCTAGGGCCACCCCCCCTGTTCTGCCCGGTCCGCGGCCCATCGCCAATTCTCCTTTGCTATCCTACTCCTCTGCCGAACTCCTGAGATATAAACCATACGCCGAGAAAGCCCACCCCATACCATTTCTTAACTACAAATCTTGCATTGGACCGCTTAAATGCCCGACTTGCACGGAAACGCTGCCCATAGACACTACTATTTCCCCACCCACAGTGTCTGCAGCCCTAATAAACGTCCGCTCCTTACCTAAACACAGAATTGAAATCGCTGAGTTCATTGACTCCCACGATCTGGATATTCTATTTCTTACCGAGACATGGGGAGATGAATCCTCCGGACCTGACTTCAGAGACGCTACGCCTAACAACTATTGTGTAAGCAAGCTAGATAGACCCTTAAGAAAAGGCGGAGGAATAGCAATTATACACAAAGAACACCTAAGACTAACAACATCAGAAATAACTCTTCCGGAGTGCGAGGCCCTCCTTTTCACCATTTGCATCTCCAGTAAAATTACTTTTAGAGGTCTGCTAATCTACCGCCCCCCAGGTTCGAGATCAATATTTCTTTCTAACATAGACAAAATCATTGAGATGTCTATTGGATCCCAACACTTCACCGTTTTAGGTGACTTCAATTTTCACCTTGAATCCTATGAAGACCCGGATACAGGAACACTACTCAGTGACTTGGAGACAGTAGGCCTCATGCAAACTGTCAAATCACCTACCCACCTAGCAGGGCACACCCTAGACGGCTTATTTACCAACAATAAAGACATCACAATCACTAAGGTCATCCCTTTAATATGGACAGACCACTCTGCAGTATGCTTTTCATTTCCCAGTAATCCTTGTCTACCCTCCCAGACAATTTCTGGATCAACAAAATTCAGAGACTGGAAGAACATTAATCTAAACCAGCTCACCCAGATCATACATGATAGCCCTCCGCTAAACACTCAGGACCCTGTAGCTGCTTCAGCTACCTATCTGGAGAATTTGAACGCAGCCTGCAACAAACTAGCCCCTATAAAAACCTCTCATAGGAACAGAAAGCTGAGATCCGCCCCCTGGTTCTCGGAACCCCTTAGACTACAGCGCCAATATTGCAGAAATTTAGAAAGGCAATGGCGCCGACACTATAATAACGCGGATAAGATTAGCTATAAACACGCCCTCTCTAATTACAAAAAACTGATTACATCCGAGAAAACCGCCTACTACACCAACCAAATAAATCTTGCCAAAAACTCATCAGGTAAACTGTTTCAGGTGGTAACATATCTGTCCAATCCTCTGATACCCTCCTCGGAGGGATCTCAGGCCCTTTCAGATACACTGGCCACTTTTTTCGAGGATAAGGTCAGAGCCATCTTCTCCACCTTTTCGCCTGATCCTTCCGTATCCCATACCGAGCACTCCACTGCCAATAATACGACACAATTTTTAGCCTTCAAAAACACCATGAAAGAAATTGTTCAACCCTTGATCGTCCGAACTAAATCCGGATCACCTCTCGATCCATGCCCTCCTGCCGTCCTTAACCTCGTTGCAGAAGCCGTTGCCCCTTCACTCACTACCATCTGCAACGCAATGTTCACATCCGGCACCTACCCTTCTGTATGGAAAGAAGCCATCATTAAACCACTTCTCAAAAAACCCAGCTTAGATCCTTCTCTTCCAGCCAGCTACAGGCCTATTGCATGCCTCCCGTTCCCGGCCAAAATCTTTGAAAAGATCATGAACCAGCAATTGTCAACGTACATCCATAACAACAACTTATTGGATGACACTCAGTTCGGGTTCCGTCAGGGACACGGCACGGAGACAGCTCTCCTGAAAGCCGCGGACGAGATACGATCCATTATGGACAATGGAGGAGCTGCAATCCTCATACTTTTAGATCTGTCCGCAGCCTTCGACACGGTCGATCATACCATACTGATCGACCGTGTCTCGGCTATAGGAATAAGGGACAAGGCTAAGGAGCTTCTCGCCTCATTTCTGTCAAACCGCCTACAAACGGTGAAGTTGGGACAATTCACCTCCCAGACTTTCTCCCTGCCTTGCGGTGTACCACAAGGATCCTCGCTAAGCCCGACACTATTTAATATATATGTGTCTGACTTAGCGAGGATCATCAAATCCTATGGAATTTCTCTCACCACATACGCAGACGACACACAACTGGTGTTGTCCGTATTCGATGATGGCCATACAGTAGCTTCTAACTTCCAATCTGGCATGAAAGCAATAAGCTCCTGGATGTCATCAAACTGCCTTAAGCTGAATTCTGATAAAACAGAAGTGATGACATTCGGGAGACTACAACCAATCTGGTCCCCACAATGGTGGCCCCAACGAATGGGACAACCACCAGAACCAGTAGTTAAGGTACGAAATCTGGGGGTTGTCTTTGACAACAAATTGTCCTTCCAGCAGCATGCAAATTCAGTGGTTTCATCCTCCTTTTACACCTTAAAAAAGATCAAAAAACTCATTCCGTACTTACCATCTTCGGCAGGCAAAACTTTAGTCAGCACGTTAGTCTTTTCTAAAACAGACTATTGTAATGCCTTGCTTCTAAATGCACAACAAAAGGTCCTCAACAAACTACAGACTGTACAGAATGCAGCAGCCAGGATCCTGCTACCCATTCCCAAATTTGCATCTGTCTCCCCTTACATCCAACAGCTACATTGGCTGCCGGTGAGGAGCCGCATCAAATTTAAAGCCTTGTGCATAGCCTACAAGGCGATCCACAATTATGGCCCTCTATTCCTAAAACAAGCCTTTCACCGGCCAGAACAGCGAAGAACACTGCGTTCATCCTCAGCCCATTTGCTAACAGTCCCCCGTACAAGAAAGGCTAACTGGGGAGACAAACGTTTCACCGTTGTCACAGCTAGACTGTGGAACACTCTCCCTCTTCATATCAAATGTGCACCGACTTTGCTCAATTTCAGAAGGAAATTGAAAACATGGCTGTTCCAAGCCTAATCCCCCCTTCCCCTACAGAGAGTTCTGTGACAACAGCGCCGAGACACCCTCGGGTAATTGCGCGCTCTAAAAATCGCCATAAATAAATAAATAAATAAATAAATAGTGTTTACTGTATTCTTCCATGAACTCCCTTTCTGCAAACAGGCCTTTAAATTCTGTTCTTACCTTGTCACATTTGCTGTGCATTCAAAGAAAAAGGTCAAATGTCAGGCACTGTCCCCCCTCAACCACCCCCAAGATTGTTTATTTTTCCTTCTCTTACTTCAAAATGAGGGAATTTATGTGACAATCTTCCAGGATGGGGAGGAGGGGCAGGAAAGAGGTTTTCTCTAGCACACAACAACATTTAAATGAACTGTGAAAGTATTTCAGAATACATCAGAATTAGAAACATAAATGGAGCACATTTTCGGTTATTTCTGAAGTATGTTGGAAACAAATACTTGAATATGATCAAAATAAATAATTTCACCATGTGATGCTACTTCCACACATTTTCATTTGGCACTGTATAGTTAGTAAAACTGTATGTCTGTGCAAATGTAAGGGTAATTTCAATTCAAAATGTGTTGTCTGTAATGGCAGTGCCACCATACTATGCATACTCCACTCAGCCACTCCACTCTACTCTGCACCACTCCACACCACTGCACTCTGCTCTGCACCACTTTACTTTATACCACTCTATGCCACTTCACTCTGCACCACTCCACTCTACGCCACTGCACTCTATACCACTTCACGTTATGCCTCTCTAATTTACCCTGTACCACTCTACTCTATGCCAATGCACTATTCGCCACTCTACTCTACACTACTGCACTCTTTGCCACTGCACTCTACACTACTCCAAACTAGGCCACACCAATTTACTCTGCACAATTCCACTCTGCACCACTGTATTCTACGCCACTTTGCAACACTGGACTCTATGCCGCTGCACTCTATGTCACTACACTCTGCGCCAATGCACTTACTCTGAAACATGCAACTTTATGTCCCTGCACTCTAAGCCAATCCACTGTATACCACTCTAATCTACCCTACACCACTGCACTCCATGCCACTGTACTCTACACCACTTTACTATACGCCATTACACTCTGTGCCACTCTAGCAACTGCACTCGACCCTGCACAACTCCACTTTATGCCACTTTACTCTATTCTGAAGCAATCTACTCTACACCACTGCACGCTAGGCCAATCTACTCCACACTGCGCCATTCCACTCCATACCACTGCACTCTGTGCCAATCTACTCTTAACCACTGCTCTCTATGCCAATGCACTCTACACAACTGCACTCTGTCATTGCACTCTATGCCTCTGCACTCTACTCTGCATCACTGCACTCTATGCCACTTCTGTCTACTCCACTCTACACCACTGCACTCTGACACTCTACTCTGCAACACTGCACTCTCTGCCACTGACCTCTATGCCACTCTACTCTGCACTACTCCACTCTATGCTACTTCACCCTACGCCACTGCACTCTGTGTCACTATACTCTACCACACTATGCTCTACTCCGCACCACCCTACACCACCGAACTCTATGCCACTCAACTCTACTCTGCACCACTCTACCCCACTGAACTCTACTCCACTCTTCCGAATACCACTCTATGACACTCCACGCAACTCTCCTCGATGCCACTAACTTTTAGCCATGCTAAACAGCAGCCACGCTGGTGTACAACGTGACTAAAACACATTGGCAAAGCCAATAGCTCTTGCATAGGCGAGACCTGTTGGCTTTGCCAAATGTTTTCTCTTTAGATATGTGCGCCGCCTACTGAAGTTGTAAAGATATCTAAAAAATATCTGCTGCTCATTAGCAGAATCAACAAATATGGTTTCACTAAATAAAATAAAACTACTGCAAATCTGTTGTGCTTAGAATTTTGGCGTGGGTGTGTGAAAACCTAGTCGTGGGGCAGAGGCAGACCGCGCCAGTGAAGAACATGGTGCACCCTCCAGTTATTCATACTGGCAAGTGAAGGAAAGAATCAATTCCACAAATTAGTTTTCACTTAGCTGTAACCCCAACCAGTAAACTTACATGAATCAAAAACAAATTAATGGAGCAAGAGGGCTCCCTGACCCTGCTTTGCGCGGGCTCTGACACCGCAGCTGATGTACGGCCATGGCTGCGCCTGAGAGGACACTCCTGTGAAAGATGGCGCGCTTGATGATATGTCTCATCTGGAAGCTTTCCAGGTGGCTTCCAGGTGGCTCAGTGGCGCTCACAAGAAGTATTAATGCTTTCAAAGTAGCCTTGGCTTGGAGTATTGATCGCATAACCTATGAAGGGCAAATTCCAGGGAGGGCAAAATAATAGATTCCTGGCCTGTATGGCAGGTCTTGCGTACAAATATTGTAGAATTGTCACCACTAAAAAGGAGTTGTAAAGCACCGACTGTTGTGAGGTTTCACTCACAGTGTGACCGAGAGATGAAAGAATCAGACAAGCAATATGAAGCTTTGATCCACCTGTCTTATTCATTAATAAGTGTAATTTTTGCAAATGTTCCACAATCTTGCTGCATGTGCCTGAAATCCTTGGAATTATTACAAAATGTTATTTACATAAAAGATAAAGCACAAAAGCACAGTTTGCCCTCCCATAGCAATGTAAGAGTGTGGATGTGGGCACTAAACAAACAGCACGAATCCTGTCTGAGTGGGTTCATAATAGTCTCCACTCCAAATGATGGGGACAGATACTCTCCCATCCTTCTGTCTCACACCCCACCTAGCAGATTAACCTATATTTCACACACTGTTGCTGCACTGCATCGAGTGAAAGGAAGACAGCAGAAATGCACCTTATCTAGTAAGATATGGCACATTTTAACTGTCTCCTACTGTTGGCGCACAATGTGCTGCCTAGTGCCAATGCAGGCACCCTTGCACCACGGCGCAAGGGTGTCTGTGTTACAGGCAGTATTGTTTTTGTGCAGGGAGGGGAATCTTCCAGAACAAAAACTAACCTTACAGGAATTTTCCTCTTTCTATTTGTGCTGCAAAATGCACTTCCCTGTTACGCCTGGTTCAGGGAGGCAAAGCATTTTTATGGATTCCAAGGTTTACAAGTCTTTGTAAATCTGGGAATGTGTCAAATATGGGAACACCCAAACTCCACCCATTGAATGCCAAAAATAGCGCTAGGCTGCACTATGGGCTGACTTGCCTTACTTTTTGGGGAAAATCCCAGGCAAAGCCACGAAATTCGGATTTGCATGGATTTGCATATAAGATAAATTATTTTGTGTGGTAGCTATACCAAAAAAGCGGTATACCACCAAACAAAATGTTAGTAAATCTTCCCCCTTCTTTCCTCTTTGGAGCGCACCCAGATCACTCTGATGTGGAGGGATCACAGCAGGGAGAGTAAAAGACTCTTTAAACACCATCTCTTCCCTCCAGTGATATAGCTACTGAAATGTACAGACAAAAAGGTCTGACAGTGTGTGGTGGCAAGGCAACTATTGGTCAAGGATGTATGTGTCCAGCATATCCAGAGGATCTGACACATGTGTGGGCTCCAATTGTGGTGTAAGCATTACAACTGGTCCAGGGGCTTTCATGAGTCTCTGATGCCTTTAATTGTTCTTGCACTGCTTCACTGGAACAGCTATGTCCTATTTCAGTAGCATGCGTGAGGAAGGCCAGCATTGACTCCATACCGCCAGAGGAAGGGTCAGTGGCCTATTGACCAGTGGCCCACACCTACACAAGGAAGGGACAAAATGCACTCCATGGTATAACTAAGTGTGCACGGTAGCACTAACAACATAGTTAGTGGGACTAGCACGCCTTGATTACTGGGCACAGCCCATGCATCCTTTGCAGCCTACGTGGCGTGGGTTGACCCACACCGGTCGACCCTTTGGTGAAACTGCCAGCTGCAGAGGCTCCCATGGAAGACCCGGAAGACATGGAAAAGTGCCGGTGGCCAAGCAAGCTCAGGGTGCCTGCTGTCGGCACATTTGGCGGAGCAAGCCTGCCAGGCCCAGCCGGCAGCCCTGAGGCCTGAATGCGGTGTTGACGCCCTGGACCTACCAGGGCTCACTGTGGGTGCTTGAGCCCAGCGGGAGACCTAACTTCATGGCACAGATCCACCTGCCCTGAGCGTCATCCCCCTTCCCGCAGCTGGAGCCCAGCACGAGCTCAAGATAAGCCCGGGGGTCCAGCATGCTGCCTCCGCCCACCACCACCGGGCCTTCTACCCCTACGGCCATCACCACCTCGGGGATACCTCCAGGCCCAGGACCACCTCCCATGAGGGCAACAGCACCTGAAGGCCTAGCTGAACGATGACCAGAAGTTCTTGCTCTGTAAATATGTAATATATAATTGTCCAACCCTAATTGCTTCTTAAAATGTAACCTTGAGTGAATGTGTATCTTGTATATATGTAACTCTAACCACTAGTATCTGTAGTAGACTTTTGTACTTACTACCATGCTGCATTTATAGTTTTTCTATTTGAATTTTTTATGTAACTCATGTACTCTGAAGTCCTTATGTAATGCAACTGGTCCTTTTTTAAAGCGCATTAACACATTCGGGTAAAGTTTACGCTTTATAAAATCGCATTAAGTAAATAAATAAATAAATAGTTAAATCAAGCAGTCTGACAACATTAAATGGCCCACTGCCCTTCTATGGGTCATGGAAAAGGTGATGTGAAGGTGATGTGGTGATGAGCTTGCAAGCTGCATTCACCTTTGCACAGTGGATATACTGGAGCATCATGAAGCCTAGCAACAAACTAGGGATACCTGAGCACTACTGAAAAACACCATCCAGATTTGGGACGTCTAGTAGAAACTCCAAAGAAGCTAACTAGTGATAGAAGTCTGTATCCGGGCTTCTGAGGCAAGTCTAACAATACGAGTCACATCCTCACATTTGATGAGAATGCATTAGGCATATGAAGCTCCACCTGGGCACACAACGTTTATCAATGGATATATGAAGAAGATGTGTCTTGGAATTTGATGCTGTGATTGACAAGTAGACAATGCTGGGGCATTTAAGGTTGTGTATACGGCTATCAGGTTGTCTTGGGACATAAGGGTATACCTCTACTTATGATGACTTTTCCTGGACTTTTAGAGCATTTGAGGCTGCATGGAGATACATGAGGTTAGACTGTTGCATGTGAGAGTTGCTCCCAGGCATTTGAAGCTGTGCTTGTCAATTTTTCAATCTTTGGTTTAACTTTGAGGCTGTCTTGGCTTATAATGCAACATCTATGCATATAATGGTTGTGCCTGGGTATTGTACAGCGTGTCTGTGTGCTCCAGACTGTACCACAGCATTGAAGGCAATGTTGGGTATTTCAATTGTATCTAGGTGTATGCTGCTTGTGTTCTGACATTTGGTTCTGTACTTGTGTCTTTGAGGCTGTAATTAGTCATTTGAGGCCATTAAATGTTCATATGAAGTTATGGCTGGGGATAAGATACTTATGCTTGAGCATTTGAGATGACAATTGGGTATTTGATACTGTGTATGAATATTTTGGGTTAGCTTGTTCCTGGACATACAAAGACAAGCCAGAGAATTTGGGGTGTACCAGGGCATTTGAGGATGCGTAATAGCGTTTTGAGGACATAGTTGGACTTGCGAGGTCATAGCATATTATAACTGCTCAGGCACACAATGGCTGTTCCTGGGAGTCACCATAGGTAGATTGTGGCCGCACCCATTGCATGTAAATGCAGTATTTACTGGTATCAACTAGAATATATTTTTATCAGCTTTAGTAGGTTTTTGTTGTTTGATTAATCTGCCCTTCAGCATAGACTTTTTTTTTACTTCAGTGATATTGCTTACCACAATTTAACCAGGGTCTCAAGCTTCAGCAAAAGACGTGGACATGCCGAGAATCTCGGTCATCCCTAAGTCTCTCCGGCTTTTCAAAGGTTCTGAAAATGTCACAGAGATAGGAGTGGGCAGGGGAGAGAGAGAAATACTGAACCTGTTTGTCTTGGTGGTGCACTGTTAGGACTTGTATCATCGATTGGTGACAGTTTCTATGGCTTGATCATAGTGAGAGTTCTGATTAAGTATTGTAAAGACAAAGAGGTTGAGTTACATGATATGCAATATTAACAGTGCCGTAAGAATCTCTGTCCAATGAGAGAGAGCAGACTTACTCAAATACAGGACGGGAGCAGCTAGATCTGATCCCCAGGACACCAAGGAGAAGCAAACTCAACAATGACAGCTGCAGGTCAGGTCAGGTATTGTGAACAGACAATACCAAGACATACAACAACAAACACGCATATAGAATACCAATAGCAATAGAAATAACTAGAACCAAGGAGAACTGCAAAGGAGGGAAAATAAAAAAGGTGGAGAGCCTAGTGAGATTATTAATTGGAAGCAGGAGCCAATACAACGAACGGAATGTTGCCAGGCACAAAAACGTTTGAAATATGATTAGGTAAGAGCTCTTCCACTACTGGCTCTGAAGTGGGTACCTTGGTTCCATTAGCCCCTTCCCAGTGGGAGTTAATGCTCTAGTCTTTTCTCCAAATTCCAATTCCCCATTTTGATAGCTTCCTTTCCTTGTCTGTATATGGTGATCCTAATGATTAACAAGCATTGTCATAGCCAATAGGTCTCGCCTTTGGGACCTTATAAGTGTTTATACATGCAGCACATTATCCTGGGTGCTCTACTGCCAGGGATTAAAGAGCTATACAATTACTACACACTGGGTCATGCAGTGTGATTCAGGAATACATGACTTACTCAGGAAACATTTATGGACACATTCCAAAGCTTTAAAAATACACAGACAGAAAGAAAAGGGCCTTGATTTAAGTCAACATCACTATAGCATTCTGTGTGCGACTGCATCACTAGAGTATTGAACAGTCTATGAAATAAAACAGTGAGTTACATTCCAATGGTGGAATCGTCACATCCCTCCTCCCCAGGCCTCCATTCACCAAGCACCCATCTCCAGAGTTTTTTATTCAAAACTCTGCTTGCACCATTCATTTATCAGCAAGCCCCCAGCCCTGCCCTCTGTCCCAGAACCCTGGGTATAGGAACACTATACATAGCAACAACAACAAAATGCTCCCATTTGCCAGGTAGAGGAGAAATAATGAATAAACAGGGTCGGCATTAGCATCACTTAATATCTGCCTACCTAAAACCCAAAAAATTAACCTGGCCTTGTGTAATGTAACTGGTGCTTTTGTAAAGTGCTCCAATACCTTAGGGACAGTTGAGCTCACGCTCTATAAAAATGCCCCCCAAAATGAATCTGATATTGTGTAATGTAACTAGTGTCCATGTAAAGTACTCCAACACATTCGGGTCACTTGAGTTCACATTATATAGATAAGCATTTGAGAAAATGCGATGGGAGTTGCCCAAGCCTTGCCCTGAACTGTGCTGCAAGATTGGGCTGCTGAAGGTCCGGTGGCCGAGGTTCGCTAAAGCAACAAGTAGCGAAGGGGTTTTAGGGGAAATCCTCACACTTTGAAGTCAGGGAAAATTAAAGAGGGGATTTTGAAAACAGCGTCTGACATTTCAACTCGGTATTTGAACAGGATGTGGAGATTTAGTGACTGGCGCCGCAGGTGACAAACCGTGGCACGAGCAGGAATCAAAGATAAAATTAGTGCCCCAAATGAACACATAAACGCAGAATCATAATTTTAACAGTCATTGGGCAGTGTTCTGTGGGAGGAAACCAAACACAAACTAAAATGAAAGTGATGTTTTTAAACCAACACATATCCTTTAGGGCAGCCTATGTTTGCAGTGAGTTCCCCGCGAGAAGGTTGACTCCTTTGTATATCTAGGGGTCACATTCGCATAGGGCACATTTTGGTACCTTCATATCAATAAGGCAACTACCAAACTTAAACAGATCTCTGGAGCAATACTTAAGGAATTTTCTATGTCTTACTCCAAACCTATTTCACCAGCTCTTAAGATCTATGAGGCTAAGACCTTGAGCTCAGCTTTATATGGGGCTGAACTATGGGGCTTTTCCGAACATAAGGATCTTACCAGAACTGAGAATACATTCCTTAGAAATCTTGCCTCCCTTCCGCCTAGCACCCCGCTCATCCACTGTTTTTGATCTGGGAGTTACAGGGTCATTGGGTAAAATCTGATTACATCACTGTTGGAAAGTGGATTATTGGTAGGGGCAAATGTATATCTGCCACTGGCAATAAGACCACTAACACAGTATAGGGCTCAGAATAGGTCTTAGAAAATGATTCCTATGCTCAACCCTTGGTAGATAGCAGGCAGGCTTAACTTCAAAGACAGGTATGTACAGCATTTAAAAACACCAATTCAGTCAATAATTGAGACACAATGCACAATAAAATCCAATACCAATATATAGAAATAGAAAATATTTGTATCCTTAAAATGACATAAAAACAACAACAAGTCAATGTAAGAAACTGGATATATGAATTTTCTCGGTAAAAGTTTTTACCTTCTGACTTGAAAACTTTTCTGGAGCTTTTCTTCCCGGGGGCTCTCAAAGCTCTCAGCCTGTCGGATTCGTTGAGGGTTCGCAGGATTGACTTGCGACGAGCTCCCAGACAAAACTTATTGAAGTCCGTTCTCCGGAGCATTCCAGTGGGACGAACCAATATTCCAGGCCAACTCGTGGTTAAAGGCAGGTGGCTTGGCTCTCGTGGTTGCTCCCTGTCACCTTTTCTTCGTTCTGACTTAGAAACTTTTACGGAGCTTTTTCTTGCGGGGTCGCTCGCTGCTCCTCACTAGGCCGGATTCGGTGAGGGTTCGCTGGCTTCAGATTTCACCTACTTCTGGTCAAACTCTGGAAGTCTGACCTACAGAGCTTTTCAGCATGATGAACCTGGACAGCAGGCCGACTCACAGTTGAAGGCAGGTGGCTTGGCTGGCCAGGCTGAGTCGGTCCACATATGGAGCTTTTTTCCAAAGTTGCTCCAAACCTCTCCAAACTTCTGGAACTTCTTCCTGAACTTCTCCAAAGGGTCCCAAAGTGTCTCAAACTTACTCCAAGGGTCTGGAAGCTCCAAGATGATACTTGAAAGTTGAGGACTTCAGTTCCAGACAATTCACTTGAACAAACCCTTACAAGTCTAATGGTAGTGCTCCAGGTGGAGGATTCTTGGTGGTGACGTTCCAGGCGAGCTCTGTTAACCTGTAGTTTGCAGGAAGTACACTCTTTAGTCCTGTTACAGCAAGGTAGTCCAAAGGGCTGTAGTTACAGAAGGTGCAGAAGGCGCAATCTTCAGAGTGCAGGTTTTAGTAATTGCACATCAAACTTCTCAGCATGACCCTACTTGCTTCCTCAGGTTTCAAGCAGCAGATCCGAGCGGCTGTGCCCCTCTCAGATACTTATTCCAAGTTCTCTGGGTCAAGCAGGAGGTCACTCCTGTCCAATGGGATGTAGGGTACCACCCCAAAGTATGACCACTTCCTGCAGAGTGTGGCACTATTTTGTCCCAGAGTGCACCAATTCTTACAAATTCATAATGGCTGATTTTCCAGCAGAGAGAGAAGAACTTGCTAAACACACACCTAGGATGGCTAACCTCCATAGTCTCTCCCCCTTGCAACTGCTCATTCATTCCTTAAGCCTAGCATCTGGCTGGGTTCAAAAGAGTAGAGTTGTAAATGACACTGGTGTCTTCCCCTTCCCTTGAAGTCCATTGTTTATGACTCCTCCCCCTGCTCTGGTATTCCTGTGTAACAGAACATTGTCCTCCCAGTAAATCCGGTCAACCCCAGAGGCTCTTTATCGCCTCTTCAAATAAGCCTGGCTAATCCACTTAACTCTGACCAATCAGGACAGACCACTGGAAGGCTGAATCTGAGCTCACAGGCAAGAAAGTCTTATAACTTCTTGTTGTACATATTAGGAGAAATTCAACAATATCATACTGTTGAGTTTATTAATACCATTCTGAGAAGTCTTTGAATGGCATGTTTAGCCTTCTCCAATCAAGAGTTAGCAGTTAATAACTTCTTGCCATGTTAACCTATGTGGCAGAGGATTTGAAATGGAAATAATAACTTGGGCCATTTTTCCAGCACCAGGGCTTATACAAACATATTTTATAAGTACTCTGCCTATATCTTCAGGACCCGCCCCCCTGGAACACCAAGGGAAGACATTAGTGGTTCTGAATATGTAGAAATATTGCAGATCCTCCCTCCACAGTGCTCCTAGCACCAAAGTCGATTTTGTGTAGCACTTTATCACAATGCAGGGAGTGAAATGTGCAATTTCATTTAACCTAGGGCATATAAAACTCATTTTATAAAGGTGCGCCTTATAAATACCAGACCCCCCCCCCACCCCTGGGACACCGAGGAGAGACCCTGGGAGTACCTAATATGCCCAAACATTGTAGGTTATCCATTTTTAAGTGCCCCAAACACCAAAGTCGAGTTTGGGCACAATTTACTTTTCAAAAGCAGTCTTGCAACACAGGGCTACTTTTAAACTGACCTCAGGCCCAGCAGTGCACACATGCTAGTGCAGAGAGGGCTGCTGGCCTCTAAACTGCCATGTCCTATTATATGCTAGGGACTTAGAGGTAGTTTCAATCCCCCTGCCCTATTATGTACTAGGGCCCAACAGAGTAGGTCATGCTAATCACAGGGGTACCCCAACCCATAGTGTACCCTAGTGTATGTAGGTGTTTTCACTGTATTATAATTGTCTCTTTCAGAACAACACTGGCCCTGGGCCTGGTTAGGCAGAGCACAGGGTCAGTCAGAGTCAGTTACCAGCAGTACCAGTCAGCAAAAGGTTGGGGATTGCCTAGGGCACAGGATGACTTTCCAACAGACCCTTATTGTACTGGAGACGCCTATGGACTACTCCTGAACTTGCCCAATTCGTGGAATGTCTAAAGGATGTCTTGAAGGCTGACCAATTTAATAAAACATTTCTGGTTCTTGAATATAAAGTCAGCACTGTACTCGTTAGGTTTGCATGGTCTGTGGGATATTCTGGCCTCCACTGTTTTTCCATCCGAGGCCTTCTTGAAAAAACAGTACTGGTCATCAGTGGTGGCTGAGGAATTCTGGAGAGCAGTTCATCTCAAACTTGCCAGTGACTTTATTGACATAAAGTCAACATGTGAGTTTGATTCATTCTGGGATCTTGTGTTTGATCCACTGCACAGAAAATAGTTTTGAATAGGCACCTTACCTCTTAGAGTGTTCACTTCTGGTTAGGTTGGTGGAGGATACACTGGGTGCCCTATTTCTAACTCCTCAGAAGAGAGTATTCCCCAAGTTTTGTTTGTGTGCCCAGGTTATGTCTTCCCTCAACGTACCTGTCTTGCATCTGTTTACAGGCAATTGGGAGCATGCAACCATTTGGATACCCTCTGTATTCTTAGGTCAGATTACCGCCCAGTAATAGCCATTTCCATCTCTAAATTTTCATTTGAGTCTGTTTAAGTGTATTATTAATACACATATTTAATTGTTTGACAATTACCTGATATGAAGCCACCCTCCTTTAACCCAGGGAGTTGTATATATTGCCATTTTTGTTAGATAGCTAATGAATTTAATCATGAATTATTGTGCATTTTCTTCTACAAAATATTTGTTCATATTGTATTCAGCTTTTTATCTCTTAACTTGTTTTGCTGAAGTATCTTTTAAGCATGTGTTACTGATTTTATGTGTTTTATACTGTTTGTACTGTTATGGCCCTGGCAGCCGTAATAAAGTGATTTGAATGGAACTGATATCTCAATGAGAGTAGGGAACATATACAAGGTAAGAGTGGCTAAGAATGATAAGTGGGTGGCACACACCACAAATCTCAAGCAATCTGTCATAAACTCCAACTATTTGTGGATTCAAATAGATCAGAATTTGTGCTACGAGTGTTCATTAAGAGTTTTCAAGCTTCAACAGGAAACCTATAGTGCTAAGAGAGGACTAGCCAAAGAGCAGGTCCAACTCAGTAAAATGGCACCAAGTAGGAAAAACTGAAGAAATATGAGCATTTGGGTGCAAAGGATTGCAGATCACAAGGAGAAGTATAGGACTACGTCATCTTGAGAGATGGTACATGTACATCATGGCAGAATAACCAGGACCACCCAAAATAGAACCATTTATGGAAGATACGAGTCTTAACCACAGATGTGCTACACAATGACAGCCTTTGATCTAAGGTTTTTCAAGGTTAGTGTACGATAGATGGGATGAGGATGAAGAGAAAACTTGGATTTGGATACTTAAAATTAAAGTGCAGAGAAAAAGAAACAAGAAAGCCCAGGAGCAGATGACTCCTTCAGACTGAACACAGGAAGGTCGCCCCGGTGCACCGAGAAGCTACTGGTTAGTAATTCTGTTTCATATTTAGACTAAGTCATACAATTCTTTCTTCACATACTACAACCCAGCTAGAGTACCAGGGAATCATGAAGGGCTTTTATATGTGTCAACAAGACATTAGGAAATGTATGCACATTGATCACCTTATCATCATTTCTATATCTCAATAGCTCTGAGACTTTCCCAAGTACCCACCACAGAAGTCCACTTTGTATTCCTAAAATCACATTAAGGATGAAGCCAGTCTAATCCCCTATGCTATCTGCTGGCCTAAAGCACTTATACTTCTGGGAATCATTTGGAAAGCATATGGGATGTTCAGTGGCAGTATTTCACAAAGTAGAACATCACATATACACAGTCACATCTTGCTAGGTTCAGTACATCTTCTGGAAGGTTTCACAATTACACAGCAAAAATGCTGTTATCGTACCCACGAGCCTCCATCCCTTAACAGGCTCTGGCGTTAACTTATATGTATTATATACTTACATAAAGTGACTTTCAGCCAGCTCTCTTCATCCATTGGTCTATTGTTGGTTCATTCACATTTCCCTTCATTGACAGTGTTTTTGTATTTACTTTATTACTACTTTAGTTTTGACTTTCTTTGTGGAGCCTGATGTGATAGCAGGATGGTTTCTGCCAGATGAGAGCACAAGACACATTCCACTTTTATCAGTTCCTGTCTCCTGCCAATGCTGTTGTAAAATTATTTTGAAGTGTCCTTTGTTGATCTGACTCCTGCTTTTTCACACCATACCAGCAGCTCACATGAACTCTGAATCTAAACTCATAAGGGTGCTTTTTCTTGCAACTCCATCTGCCAATCCTGTCATTCTTGCTTTCCTTCATTGCTTCTTTTTTCACCAATTCCTTTCTTTCTTTCTTTCCCTTCATTTTCCTTCTTTTCTTCTTTCTTTCTTTCTTTCTTTCCTTTTTCTTTCCTGTCTTAGGAGCTAGTGTCTAAAATAGCAGTATGACCTCCACACAGCAATTGTAAGAGTGTCACTAGGGAAATATCTCTATGTTCTTTCATCACTGGGTCAACCATATTTAGCATGCTACATACATGGTGATAAAGTTATGGTCCTTGCTTTTTGCGATATCTTGTGACCTAACCTGAAAACATGTGACTTTTGAGTGGTTTCCATCAGAACTGGGCATCATTGGTACTTTCCCTCTACCTTTTCTTTCCACTCAGATCTTGCTGATACCCTCTTCCAACACTTTCACTTTCCTAAGCTTATCTTTTTCTTTCTAATATTTAATCACTGCTTCATTTCTGTGGTTTGTTTTTTTATTTCAAGAACGTTTTTTATTAAACAATTCACATTTTACATTGTAAGTGGGGCATAGGTATGTCTTAATATTAAGAAATCCTCAGCAACTCCTGTTAAAATAACATACACATAGTAAGTCTTAAAAATTAGAAAAAGTATAAATAACAGTTCCGGGACTAAAAAAGGTGAATGCACAAAGGTTAAAGTAGCTGACATTGATAGCCAGCATCTTGAGAGACGGTACATGTACATCATGGCAGAATAACCAGGACCACCCAAAATAGAACCATTTATGGAAGATACGAGTCTTAACCACAGATGTGCTACACAATGACAGCCTTTGATCTAAGGTTTTTCAAGGTTAGTGTACGATAGATGGGATGAGGATGAAGAGAAAACTTGGATTTGGATACTTAAAATTAAAGTGCAGAGAAAAAGAAACAAGAAAGCCCAGGAGCAGATGACTCCTTCAGACTGATCACAGGAAGGTCGCCCCGGTGCACCGAGAAGCTACTGGTTAGTAATTCTGTTTCATATTTAGACTAAGTCATACAATTCTTTCTTCACATACTACAACCCAGCTAGAGTACCAGGGAATCATGAAGGGCTTTTATATGTGTCAACAAGACATTAGGAAATGTATGCACATTGATCACCTTATCAGCATTGCTATATCTCAATAGCTCTGAGCCTTTCCCAAGTACCCACCACAGAAGTCCACTTTGTATTCCTAAAATCACATTAAGGATGAAGCCAGTCTAATCCCCTATGCTATCTGCTGGCCTAAAGCACTTATACTTCTGGGAATCATTTGGAAAGCATATGGGATGTTCAGTGGCAGTATTTCACAAAGTAGAACATCACATATACACAGTCACATCTTGCTAGGTTCAGTACATCTTCTGGAAGGTTTCACAATTACACAGCAAAAATGCTGTTATCGTACCCACGAGCCTCTATCCCTTAACAGGCTCTGGCGTTAACTTATATGTATTATATACTTACATAAAGTGACTTTCAGCCAGCTCTCTTCATCCATTGGTCTATTGTTGGTTCATTCACATTTCCCTTCATTGACAGTGTTTTTGTATTTACTTTATTACTACTTTAGTTTTGACTTTCTTTGTGGAGCCTGATGTGATAGCAGGATGGTTTCTGCCAGATGAGAGCACAAGACACATTCCAGTTTTATCAGTTCCTGTCTCCTGCCAATGCTGTTGTAAAATTATTTTGAAGTGTCCTTTGTTGATCTGACTCCTGCTTTTTCACACCATACCAGCAGCTCACATGAACTCTGAATCTAAACTCATAAGGGTGCTTTTTCTTGCAACTCCATCTGCCAATCCTGTCATTCTTGCTTTCCTTCATTGCTTCTTTTTTCATCAATTCCTTTCTTTCTTTCTTTCCCTTCATTTTCCTTCTTTTCTTCTTTCTTTCTTTCTTTCTTTCCTTTTTCTTTCCTGTCTTAGGAGCTAGTGTCTAAAATAGCAGTATGACCTCCACACAGCAATTGTAAGTGTGTCACTAGGGAAATATCTCTATGTTCTTTCATCACTGGGTCAACCATATTTAGCATGCTACATACATGGTGATAAAGTTATAGTCCTTGCTTTTTGCGATATCTTGTGACCTAACCTGAAAACATGTGACTTTTGAGTGGTTTCCATCAGAACTGGGCATCATTGGTACTTTCCCTCTACCTTTTCTTTCCACTCAGATCTTGCTGATACCCTCTTCCAACACTTTCACTTTCCTAAGCTTATCTTTTCCTTTCTAATATTTAATCACTGCTTCATTTCTGTGGTTTGTTTTTTTATTTCAAGAACGTTTTTTATTAAACAATTCACATTTTACATTGTAAGTGGGGCATAGGTATGTCTTAATATTAAGAAATCCTCAGCAACTTCTGTTAAAATAACATACACATAGTAAGTCTTAAAAATTAGAAAAAGTATAAATAACAGTTCCGGGACTAAAAAAGGTGAATGCACAAAGGTTAAAGTAGCTGACATTGATAGCCACAATAAAATGTTTCTGTATGCATTAGTTGGTAACCACCATAATATGATATTTGTATTATTCTTGAAGCAATTTGATCAAGATGATCCCACACCCCACCTTGTAAAATGTAGCCTTCCCAGTAAATCTGCAGTAGTAAATCCAACAGCTTGTTTTTGAAATGGACATGATAAACAACACCAAAGGCAACTAGTGTATTAAATAATCTGTGATTTTGTCAATTAAAGGTGGCATTAAACCACTAGATTTTTGAAGTAGATATGCTAAAGTTAAGTCATTTCTTAAAGAAAGGATCTCACAAATATGGACCATACATTAATCCAAGAACTGACATATGTGAAAGTGATCAATCTACAACATTACAATTCCAACCCTTGGGGGAATCTTCCAATTTCGCATTATAATTTTTTTAAGAATCAATGAAATATTCTGATTCAGGTCAAATTAAATTTAGAGGTAGGAAAAATGCTCTGATATTAGAACTCCAAATATGGCCTAGATCTTTGTAAGGGGTGTGCAGAAAAAATATGGGAGGAAAAAAATTAACATCAACAAAATATTGTGTCAAGGATATCGAAGACAAAAATATTGTGAAGGTAAGTTTTTATAGGTAAGCAAAGTTTTACTATATATAACTCCACATATATATGTACCTTAACAATATATATCTTCAAGTACGTAAATGTGGAGTTAACAAGAGTAAATCTATACTTACCTATTTGCACTTGTCTTCTTGAGATTTTGACCTTTGATATTTTTTGGTACAATATTCTGTCCACGCGATATTTGTATTTCTGATATTCCATCAGTGATCCTTGTCAGGCATACTCAAACACACAAAATATGACAATTTAGTGTGCAAAATTTATTTATTTATTTATTTATTTTTTGCTATTTTTAAAGCGCGCAAATACCTATACAGGTGTCTCGGCGCTGGCGAACAAAGAACTCCTTACTCTTTATGGGGAATTAAAAAGATGAGAAAAGCCATGTCTTGAGGCTCTTTCGGAACTTAATGAGGGTGGGGGCAGTTTTTATATGCAATGGGAGGGTGTTCCATAATTTAGCAGTGGCTATAGTGAAGCACCTATCTCCCCAAGTGGCTTTTTTTGTCCGTGGGACTGACAGCATGAAGGTTGTCGAGGATCGAAGTGTTCTGCGATGCTCCAGTGGATGAAGAGCTATTTTTAGGAACTGTGGCCCTGGAGAGTTCAGGGTTTTGTAAGCTATGCAAAGAGCCTTGAATTTTATTCGGCTCCTGATTGGGAGCCAGTGGAGCTCTTTGATGTGATGAAATACTGATGTAAATTTGGGGATGGAGAGTAAGATTCTTGCAGCCGCGTTTTGAACGGTTTGGAATTTGTTGAGGACTCCTTCTTGCGCGTTGAGAAGCAGAGAGTTACAGTAGTCCGTTTTTGAAAATACTAAAGTACTGATAAGTGTTTTACCGGCTGACTGTGGTAGGTATGGAAGAAGTTTCTTGATTTTTTTGAGTGTGTAGAATGCAGATGATACGACGGCATTGGCGTGATGGTGGAAGGTAAGTTTGTTGTCGAATATGACTCCCAGGTTACGAACCTTAGTCACAGGTTGGGGGGGGAGTCCCAGCTCCGATGGCCACCATTGTGGGGACCATGCTCGTTTCAAGCTCCCGAATGTCATCACCTCCGTTTTATCGGAGTTAAGCTTGAGGCAGTTTGATGACATCCAGGAGCCTATTGCCTTCATGCCCTCCTGGAAGTTGGATGCCACGCTAGCTCCGTTATTGTACACCGATAGCACTAGTTGCGTGTCATCGGCGTATGTTGTCAGGGCAATGCCATAGGATTTTATCACCCTCGCCAAGTCCGATACATAGATATTAAAAAGCGTCGGACTTAGCGAGGAGCCCTGTGGAACGCCACAGGGGAGAGAGAAAGTCTGGGAGGTGAAATTGGCCATTTTGACAGTCTGTGGCCGATTGGCGAGGAACGAAGCAATCAGGTCTTTAGCTGTTCCTCCTATTCCCAGAGCTGCGACACGGTCGATCAAGGTAATATGATCGACCGTGTCAAATGCAGCAGAGAGATCTAGGAGTATCAAGACAGCTGCTCCTCCCTTGTCCATGGTTGTTCTGATTTCGTCCGCGGCTTTCAGTAGTGCCGTCTCTGTCCCATGTCCCTGCCTAAAGCCGAACTGTGTGTCATCTAGCAAGTTGTTGTCATTGATGTATTTTGACAGCTGCAAGTTCATGGACTTTTCAAAAATCTTTGCTGGAAATGGGAGACAAGCGATAGGTCTGTAGCTTGATGGGAGAAGAGGGTCTAGCGTCGGTTTTTTCAGTAATGGCTTTATGATCGCTTCTTTCCAGACTGAAGGATATATTCCTGTTGCGAACATAGCGTTGCATATGGTGGATAGTGAAGGGGAAATTGCTTCCGGTATGCGGTTAAGAATGGAAGGGGGACATGGGTCAAGGGGGGAGCCGGATTTAGTACTGGCTACTAGATGTTGAATATGGTCTTTATCTACGGGGCTGAAAGACAATAGAGTAGATGAAATACTAGTAGTAGGAAGGCTCGCAGATGGTAGGGGGGTGGATCGTGAAAAAGTCTGGAAGATGGAACTAACTTTTTCCTCGAAGAACCTTGCCAAGGCATCCGTCAGTAGTTGAGAAGCCTCTAAGGGTGGTGTCGGGGGGTTAGATAGGGTGGTAACTACCCTGAATAGTTCTCCTGACGAGTTTTTTGCCTCATTAATCTGAGTAATAAAGTGATGACTTTTCTCGGTGGTTATTGCTCTTTTGTAAATAGTGAGGGCATTTTTATAGTTGGATTTGTCTGCCGGGCTATAGTTGCGACGCCATTGTCTTTCGAGGTTCCTGCAGTATTGTTTCTGCATGCGTAGAGCTTCAGTGAACCATGGGGCTGAAGGTGTTGTTCTATTTCGGTGTGATGATTTAAGTGGGGCTAGTTTGTTACAGGCCATGTTTATGTTGGTCAAGTAGTTAGAAGATGCTTTGGTAGGATCAAGCTCAGTAGGGTTAAATTTGTCCTGTATCATCTCTGCTAATTGTGATATGTCAATATTTTTCCAGACTCTGAATATTGAACGGGCTGGTACAACAGAATTTGATTTAGTGGAATTAGTTTGTACTGTGAAGCAAATAGCAGAATGGTCTGTCCAGGTCAGAGGGATTATCTGGGTGATATTTATATGGGGACTGTTTGTAAATATTCCGTCTAATGTGTGACCAGCTTGATGGGTCGGAGAATTAATAAGTTGTCTTAGGCCTACAGCTTCAAGGTCTGTGATAAGTTGCGTGGAATCATGGTTATTTGAAGTCTCGAGATGAAAATTGAAGTCGCCTAGTAGCGTGAAATGAGGAGCATCCGCGACTGCTTCGATTAGATTCCCTATGTTAGCTAAAAACTTAGCTCTTGAGCCTGGAGGGCGGTAAATCAACATTCCCTTGAAGGATGATTTTGCCGATAAGCCTAGGGTGAATGTGAGAGACTCATATTCTGAACATATGTGTGGTTTAGCTGTGAGTTTGAAGTGGCTTTTATAAATTATGGCAATGCCGCCACCTCTTTTTATTGGTCTATCAAGTCTGTACACATTGTAGTTGCTGGGAGTGGCTTCTGCAAAATCAGGTCCTGAGGCCTCATCGCCCCATGTCTCGGTGATAAACAGTAGGTCAAGTTTTTGCGAATCGACCAGGTCTGCGATTTCTGTTTTATGTTTGGGGAGGGATCTGGCGTTTATTAGTGCTGCTTGTATTGAAAGTAAGTTGTTTAGTGAAGGTTTGACGGGACATTTGGTGCAGGTTGGACATGGTAGTGGGCCTAAGATATGATTGGAGTATCTTACATGAGGGAGTTTATGCGGTTGATCCGCTAGGTGTTTCAGTTGTCGTAATTCGTCGGTGGAATAAGTTAATCTCACCGTAGGAGTAGGAGGCCGAGGCGCTGGAGTTGAAGGGGGGGTGGCTGTTGGCCCGTCCTCGGCGCGGACGAGCGCAGACGAGCTTGCCTTATGCGCGCCTTCGGCGCGCATTCGTCGCGCCCGCTGCGCTCGTCCGCTGCGCTTCCGGTTGCAGCACATATTTATGTTTACTGGGCTGGCATAGGAAGTGGGCGTGGTCACGAGATTGGTGACGTGAGCGGGCGTGTCCGCAGCTGTGAGGCGGCGTTGCCCTAGCAACAGGATGCCGTGTCAGCCCTGAATCGGCTGGACGGTCTTAGTCCGGTGCGCTGCAATCAGGTGGGATTCAGCAGTTATTAAAAGCAGTGAAAGTACAATTTAAAAAGTAAACGTGCTAACTCCCGGCTTCCGCCTCAGGAGTGGAGTTCTTTTGAACGCGCGATCTCAATCAGCGCGCGCTCAAATAGGCTGGTGGGCGTGGTCACGAGATTGGTGACGTGAGCGGGCGTGTCCGCAGCTGTGAGGCGGCGTTGCCCTAGCAACAGGATGCCGTGTCAGCCCTGAATCGGCTGGGCGGTCTTAGTCCGGTGCGCTGCAATCAGGTGGGATTCAGCAGTTATTAAAAGCAGTGAAAGTACAATTTAAAAAGTAAACGTGCTAAAATGTAATCATTAGCAGCATAGTCGTCTTAAAATAATTGATAGACTTTTAATAGTATATATTCACTACATAGAAATTGATTTAACTTCACCTAAAATGCAAAACAGTTACATATTTGGAAATTGCAAACTTTAACTGTAGAAAGTGGACAAATTCATAATGACAAACACACAAATTATCCATAAAGTGCTTAAATGATAAGAATTATTCATTTCTTATATTATCAGTAAGGCAAAACTTCCCTCTAAGATGTTAGCCCTGCCAACAAAGGGCCTGAAACACCAGAAAGTCATAACTTACTGTCAAAAGTTTTTTCTGTATCTGAAGAAAACATCTGAATTCACAAATGTTTTTCTTAGTATACTTAGAAAGTTACAACAGTCACACATTTTGAGGAGTACTCCTGGAATACATTTGTGAATTCCCATTTGCTACTATGCAAGAGAATTTCTGCATGTAAAATTGCATGTAAAATGGATATTGCTTGCATTAACTTATATAAAATGTAGCACATTAGAGCAAATGCACTTTGGAAGTTTTTTATTTTTTGACACAAAGTGAGAAATACACACCCCACCAATCTGTGGGTGTTTCATTCCTATTCCTACCTGCAAAAAGGATTCACTCCCGCCCTTGACAACAGTAAATTTCCAACACTTTGTAAGAATAGGAATACCTGGTATTCCCACCCTAAACTGCCCTTTCACCTCTCTTTTACAAATGTAAATCCATGTTTTGTGAATTCCGAACACCTATTTACAGTCCCAAAACACCTTTTGCTTACATACGTTGAACGTTCATGTGAAAATTTCTTGGTGAATTTAGCCTAATAGCATTACCAGAAATGTTTATTCAAGGGTTTTACCATATGGATATTAAAGCTGCCCGCATAATAAGGAATTGGATTTCAATAAAGACCAGTGCATATAAAATAATGTAATCACCAAAAACGTTGTCAGTATTTGTTAAGTGATCAGACATGTGAAAGATTGTAACATATCAGCTTCTATTAACCGCTTGGCTGTGTAGGATACGATGTTGACGTTCTCCATATTGCCGTAGCAATGCGGAGAACATGAACATCTTGTCCTACATACATGTGGTGGAAATTGATTTGGTCCAAAAGCCAGAAAGATTTCTTTTTTTTTTTTAAACTAATCTAATACTTTCTTTTTCAAAATTAATCTCTAGATCATGTACCCAGATTATTTTTTCTCACACTGTGTGATGAGCAGCATGCACAGCGTACTGACATCACACAATGTGAAAGTGAAATCAGTTATCATCAGTAAATGCCAGCTGCTTTCACTTTGATCGACTCTCGGGGGCATATCTCAGTCTCCAGATTACCGGGCAAAGTTGAAGGTATCAAGTGACCCCTTACCAGTGATATCCTTCTCTAGTAGATTACTGCATGTAGTATCACCATAGGAGAGGGATCCTGAAGCAGTGGTCCACCCACTAGACACCCACTAGACACCACAGATGGGTGGAAGTGGCACCCCCAGATATGGGCAAGTGCCCCTTCCCCCCAAACAAATATCAAAGTCAGCCTCTCTGACTGTAGTATATAGGGAATAGTGTGCAGAAGACATTGTGACATAAAAAGGTTAACTAGCTTTGATAGTGTTGATGAGTGAAAATGCATGCAGAAAACCCTTGTACCACACAGCGCTAGCAAAGAATCTCTTGACGCTTGTTTTGCTAGGCAAAATTAAATGTGTTGCTAAAGTGCTTTATTTATGGTACCAGGCCATGTTGAGCTTGTGATGCTGTTTTCGTTATTCCATGGAAACAGCTATCTGCAAAGAAGCGCTGTTTATAGTACACTGGGGCAGCCATATGCTGTTAAGGATGTACCGACCAATAGAGGGCCTGGGAGGATGATTGATGAGTACCAGAGAGAGCAAAGTTGTAAATACTGATAACAGAGTAGAACATGCGAGAAGGCAACTGAATGTGGTGTAAGCCAAATTTTAGTACATATAACGGGGTTGCCCTGCCTCAGTGAAAATCACAGATGAAGTTGTGCAGAGCTACTGTCAGCCCAAAGCTGCTGCTCCCCAGTTGTACTGTTCCCAGAGAGGGTGTTGGAGAGGTTGGAGGAGGCTTCCTGGCAATGTGGAAAGTTAAGTTCCAGGGGGAGATGAAGGGCCTAACTCTATTGCTCTATCCTGACTTGTTAGTTTCATATTAATGTGCCTTTAATTAGCTGCAGTGCAATTGATTTACAACTGTGTTTCATCGTCACTGTGCTAGCATCTCACTGTACCTATAGATACATGTATTAAATGTGACCAATTTGCTATTGTTAGCTGAAAGGTTGTGTATGTTTCACCATCACTGTGCCAGCATTGTACTGTCTTCTATTGTTAGGTGATAGGTTATATTCTCCTGCGCTACAGAATTACTCTTGAGATTTTGGTTTACTGCATTGCTACCTGTCCCTTATTTGCACCAATAACATTCAAGAAGCACATGCAAGTATTTTGCTAAGGTATGTCACCAATAGTGTGATAGCATTAAGCAGTATGCTCATACACAGTGCTGTGACTGTTTTACCATGATTAAACTATTACCTTAAGCACCAGGGGTGAAAAGCTAGACGTCCCTATGCTACTCATAGTTAGAAAATGACTCTTGTGCATTGATTCATTGCATTGTGAGTGATCTCAGTTTGTTTCTTTCTTGCTCTATTATTGTACCGATGTTGCATTATTAATACAAGTAACCATTCTGTCAATGCACAACTATCTTTGCTTTTACATATATCCATGTTGATGCTTTATCAATAATACCTCTGTGGGGACACAAAAGACATTGAGCACAGAGAGTAGGACATTAGGGGGCAGAGACCAGATCCATTCCCGGATGGTTGTTGACAGGCCTATTTTCTGATGTTAGTGGAATCCTAAACTGGTGGGCAGAGCCGGTTGTAGTGAAGTGCTAGATGAAAATGTGACTCCTCTCTTAGTGGAAAATGCAGTGGAGATTGTAAAGCTAAGAGGGGGGAAGCTGGAGCTGAAGGCAATGTGGGCTGGCTTTTCCTGTCCGTGCTCCACGCAGTAAACAAGTAGATATTAATCCAAGATGCTGAGATAAGAAAGCTGCGGGGTGAGGTCACAGCCTTGCAGGAAAGACAGCTTATTATGAGAGAGACTATGGAAAGGGCAGTGGCTAGAGGTGATCAGATCGAGGCACGGTGCACCACATTAGCCACAAGGTGCAGGGATCAATAGGAGGGCACCATATGTGCCCCCTCGACCTCCAACCAGAGGCCGTGCACCAAAGGGGGCCCTGCTAGGGCCCCCCAAACATGCTATCCGACATGGTTTCCATGAAGGATAGATCGGCATGGAAAGCATGTCAGCAACCATGATTGTAATCTCAAGGGCGTCCGACTTGCAGATGGGCTCTCCGAGCCAGTCTGCAGCCAAACAGAATGACCAGCAGGTTTCCTTTCCGACCGCCTCCAACATAATGAGGCGGTCGGAAAGGAAACCGACCGGCCCAATACTATGCGGATCTAAAGGCTCCGACCATAGGTCGGTGCCTTTATGGGCCGTATAGTAATCGGACCCTCAATACTTTACACATACCTGTCTTCTAAGTTAAGCCTGACTGCTCATTTGAAAAGATACCAAGGGTTGAGCAAGGATTAATTTATTGAGACTTGACTGGACCTATTGGCGATTGTGGTATTATTATTAGCTGAAGGTGAATACCCCACCTAGTAATAATCCACTTTCCTGCACACACCTAGTAATAATCCACTTTCCTGCACAGACCAATTACCAAGGGTCAGAAGTCCTGAATCCACGTCAGACCTCTTTAAGGCATGGTCAGACACTCCCTATTCCTTTATTTCACTCTTGTTGGTTCCTGCTTTCTTCCTTTTTGACTGTTTTCTGTCATTCTTTTCCTGCGTTTTTCCCCATCTTGCTCTCAGAAGATGTCTAACAAAGAAATGTAGGTGCTGGACCCCAAAAATAAGTGCCAGTGGCCCCTATAGACCACCACGGCTCAAATTAAGCACTGGTCAGACCCCACTTCCCCCATCTAACCAACACTCTGCTCCTGCTTGACATTATCTGCGTGGACATTGTCTACATATGCAAGCGATGCAAAGTGGCGAAATATGTCCATAAAGAAAATCATGAAAAATACATAACACAATTAAAACATCTACCTTGAATCTTAATCTTAGGTTCGTTGGTTTGTTAAACCTTTGCTTGTCACAGAACATATTTAATTAAATAGAATATGTAATATTGCAGTATGTAATGTGCATGAATAATGATCTTGAATGTTTAATGAAAAGCAAGTACAATATTAAGTGAATGTATTTCTCAGTTAATGTTGTATTGTTGATAACAAAAGTCTAATTCATGCAATTCTCCAGGGAAAATAACGTGCTGTCAGATGCACCCTGCTTTAAATTAGTTTTTAAGGTGATGTATATCAAGTGGAGCAGCAGATGTTAACCTTTAATTCAGGAAACATTTGTTTGAATTGCCCATGTGAGTCAGTGTAAATCGTATTAAGTTGTTTGCTTCACAAATATTCGTTCCTTACAAAAAACATATTAGCAGATTGCCGAAACGTACACACAGTGGTTCAAGTGCCAAACCCCGGGGAGATTGTCTTAATGAATGCACAATAATTGTTCTTTTCTAAGACAACACGTGGCAAACACCTTCAGTAGCTTAACTGTTAAGAGCAAACGTATGAGGTCATTTAAAAACTTTAGGTTGAATCAGAAAATTGTTTAAATGCACACTACATGAAGCTATTCTTTTTGACATGAATGAAAACCGCATACAGAACTCAGACTAACAAATTCATAACTTCTTTGACTATTTTCTGGCCTGCTGCGCCCATTTCCACAGTGTGGGGCAGAGAATAAAACGCGATGTTTATACGCCAAGTGATGATGCTATTATCATAGGTACAGAATTGGCCAGTGCGTTTCCTTGGAAAAGGACATTTTTTGGTTTGATCACAACGCTCGCGCATTTTATCGAATCTGCACTTGATATAACCAAGGCGCATCATTTAGGCTTTGGTGGACGGGTGTTCGGTGACAAACGTCATGGGTATACCGTCAGCGTTATTTAAGGTGCATTAGGATGTAATGTACTTGTAATAAAGCGGACAAGATATCCATGACGTTTGTCATTTCTCATCCACCCAACTGTAAATCAGACAGACCCTAAGTTTCTGCATGTCTGAGTTCCTGTGTATCTGTCCGGGAAGAAAAATCATTTGAGGGGAAACAAAAGTTGTCTTTCTTTCTGTTTCAACTTTCACTGTATTTTTTGTGAGAAGTTGGCCTGATATATGCTGTCCACTAGTTATAGTGGGCGCCCTGTATCAGTCAAAACAACCCCTTATGGTGATAGGTTAAAGACAACCTTTATTGAAAGCTATCCTAGTGGTAGCTATGGAGAGCAGCCCCCAGGCTAAGTCTTGAAGGAATGTAAAGCAGCTTGTTTTATCAGTCTATAATCTCTTGAATAACCAAATGAAAGGACAACCACACAGGTATATATTTAAAATATATGTATTTAAGATAAAACACACCCCTCTAGTCTCTTTATGAGACTGGAGTTCGAAGTACGTAAGTTACAAGTCAGCAATCAACAGTAATAGCACAAATACACGTTTGTGCCCTGGGGGCGTACCAAACCATATACCAATAAAGTGGTATAAGAACCACGACAGAACTAGGCACAAGGCCTAGAGCCTGTAGAAGTGCTTGGACCACAAGGAACCACCCAAGGTAGTGACACAGGGGACCCACGGGGGACGCATGCACTGTGAGAATACAGCCACGAATCGCCGTTAACTTCTATGGGGAAAGTCGCGGTTGGAAATTTAGAGATAAAGGACACTTAGAGGATATCTACGAGCGAACCCTTTTGGACTTAGAGGTGTCTAGGGCCAACACCCGCAGGAGCACTGGAGTACTCGAGTTACCTCACCCAGGGAAGCCGGGTGCATAGATGTCAAATGGTGTTGGGTCGCGTCGCTGTTTTCAATGGAAGCTGCTCAGGAAGTGCTGCTGCCGTGAAGAGGAGAAGTGTCTGGAGAGATCCAAGCCCTAGGATCTAGGATGCAAGGAACCTGAAAGCAGAGGCGACAGAGTCTGGGTCACTTACCAGTGACCAAGGGCACGATAGACCAATGCCCACAGATGTCGGGTGCTTCAGGTGAGTTGACGGGTGTCTTGACTCTTCAGCCACGAGGTCCCACCCTGTCTCCGGGAATTTCCCAGCCCCCTGGAATTCCCCAGCCCCTGTCACTCAAACTCCAGACAAGGAATACACAGCCTAGCAGAGGCAGGTTTGAATGGTTAGACAAAAAAATACCTACTTTCTAAAAGTGGTATTTTCAAACACAGAACGTTAAAACCACCTTCACTAAAAGATGTATTTTACCATTCTGAGTTCAAGCATTCTAAACTCAAATTTCTACCATGTTCTCTGAGTCAGTTAAGATTATAAACATGTAATAATCTAACAGCCCATTCTGGCCTATGGAGAACAGGTAGCCTTGCAATAGAGAAAAACGAAAATGGCTGTAATTCACTATCAGGACATGCCACACACATCAGGGCATGTCCTACCTTATACTTACAATGCACCCTGCCCTTGGGCCTACCATAGGGGTATCTGATATGAAGAAAATGGAAGGTTTTAGGGACTGGCAAGTGACTGCACTTGCCCAGTCAGCATGACAGTACCAGACTGCACACAGGATCTGCAATGGCAGACCTTGGATACATTTTACAAGGCTGCTTCTGTGGGTGGCACAACCAGTGCTGCAAGTCCACCAACAGCATTTGGATTTAAAAGCCCTGGGCACACTCAGTGCACTATACTAGGGTCTGACAAGTAAACCAAATCAGTCAATCATGGAATCACTAATCAATACATTCATTTACCATAGGGAGAGCATATGCACTTTAGCACTGGTCAGCAGTGGTAAAGTGCCCAGAGTCATAAAACAGCCAACAACAGGTCAGAAAAAATACAGGAGGAAGGCAAAAAGTTCAGGGATGACCCTGCAAAAAGGGCCAAGTCCAACAAGAAGTGAGGCCCTGATAAAGTTGGCCTCAGCTTCCTCAGATCACTTGTCACCATGGATGCCTTACTTTCCATGACTGAGTTGTACTTTGCTCTAAAGGTCTACCTCTGGCTGCCTACAGCTGGGGGTTGGGTCCCTTTGGGTGGAACACTGGAGGGGCTGAGCAGGTTTGGAACCTTTGGGTCCCATGTTTGCCCTTGCCCAACAGAGACCTGCTGGGGGAGGTCCCTACACAATCGTAATGGGGATCCCTCAGTGGGGTGAGGAACTTTCACCTGGCTAGGGCTCCTAGCCTGGGAGCCCCTAATCTGCTGATGGGGGGTTCCTCTGGACAGGGGCCCCCTTGGCTTCCACTGACCTCCCTGACCTCCACAGCCCTGGGCTGACTGAGGCAGGGTAGAGAGGGGCAGGTTACCTGCTCCAGACTGTGTACCACCTTGGAAGGTTCCACTGCCATCAGGGGTGTTGCCAGGCCAGGCCTGACTACCTCTGAGGCAGTTCCTTCACAAGGGGTAGGATCAGTTCCCAAAGGATGCTGACCCTTATCTATTGTCTGGTGGGAAGAATACTTTTCTTCAACCCTTGTGCTCTCTTGTGTAGGAGAGTGAGCCATTATTTCAGGCTCCATTACTCCAAAATATTTCTGGGGTTGGGCTGCGGCCATCACAGCCCCACTACCCTTCTCAGGTATGCCCAGCATTCTCAGATGGGCTTGGTGTTCAACTTCAGCCCAGGCTGAAATTTCCAGATCATTGCCCATTAGGCAATCTACAGGCAAGTTTGGGGACACTGCCACTCTCTTTGGGCCTGTGACCTCTCCCCAGCTGAGATTGACTATGGCCATGGGGTCATCTGTGCTGACACCATCTATGTTGGTCACCTGATAACTAAAGTCAGGTAAAAGCTGCTGAGGGGGAACCAGTGTCTCTGTCACCATGGTGACACTAGGCCACAGCTTCCTGACCATTGATTATTGGCTCCAGTCTGTACCTGCCCAAAGCATTGGGACCTATGGTAAAAGTGGCAAATCCCACACCACCATCGCAGACTAAGGAGGCATGTGAGGGGGGTATGTCTAAACTAGGACCCACCTCTGTTCCCCATGAGAATGCACCTACCTTTTTGGGTACATTAATACACCTGGGGGATTACTACTAGTAGTACCAGGGGGAATGGTAGTATTTGTGGGAGGAACATTTTCTTTATTGCCAATCCTGGGGCAACTGGGATCAGTTTTCCAGTGCCCATGTTTTTTACAGACATGGCAATATGGTTTCTTTTCAGGAGAGGAAGGAGTCTGGGACCCACCCCCAGAAGAGGACTTTTGGGGCCCTGTAGTGGACTTATCTTTAGATGCATCCCCACCTTTCTCTTGGGGCTTGGTAGAATCTTTATTCTGTTCACCCCCCTGATTCTTAGGCCTTACCCTGGTTCTGACTCATTTGTCTGCCTTCTTTCCCAATTCTTGGGGAGAGGTCAGATCAGAGTCCACCAGGTACTGGTGTAAAAGCTGGTTTTGACAATTATTAAGGATCTGCTCCCTCATAATCAAATTGTACAATCCTATGAAGTCATGCACTTTGCTGCCATGCATCCAACCTTCCAGAGCCTTAGTAGCCAATCAACAAAGTCTACCAGTCTTGAGTCTGAGTTTTTTTTGGGTGTCTCTGAACTTCAACCTATACTGTTAAGTGGTTAGGCCAAACCCATCAATCAGAGCACTCTTCAAGACCTTGTAATTGTCAGCATCCTCTTCTCTAACAGTGAGGAGCTTGTCTCTACCTTTGTTATGTTATGTTATGTTAGTGCTATTTGTATTGCGCACGGCTGCTCCAGCGAAGGAGCGTCCCGGCGCACCGACAAGGTGGCGAACACAACACAACTGGGGAACAGAAATAATTATTAAGAAATTGGGGAGTGCAGGATTTAACAAAGCTCAGAAAATAAATGAGTTTTAGCGGCCTTGCGGAAGGAGAGCAGGTCACCAAAGGTCCGGAGTTTCAAAGGGAGAGCGTTCCAGAGTGCGGCTGCCCGCACCTTAAAAGAGCGACCCCCCACCCGACTGAGTTTGAACCGAGGGGCTACCGCTAATTCTTGGTCTAGCGAGCGCAGAGTGCGGCCCGGGATGTAAGGGCGCAAGAGTTGGTGCAGTAAGGGAAGTGATAGGCCCTTCAGAATTTTGAAGGAAAGGCACAAAACTTTAAAGTGGATCCGCTGCCTAACGGGTAACCAATGCAAGGCTCGCAAAGATTGACCGGCCGAGCAAAACCTAGGAAGACCTATGATCGCTCTGGCCGCAGCGTTCTGCACTCTTTGAAGTCGGGTTAACTCAGCCTGGTTTAATCCTATAAAAAGGGAGCTGGCATAGTCCAGCCGTGCCAAAACCGTTGCTTGCACCACCAATTGACGAGTTGCGGCATCGAAGTATTTAAGGGCAGGGCGCAGATTGCGCAGGATGCCGAAGCAGCAAGCCGCCGTCCTTTTGGTGTGGCCAACGAAGTTGAGGGAAGGGTCCAGCCAAACACCAAGGTTTTTGATCTCCGCAACCGGAGTGGGGGTCGGCCCCAACTCAGAGGGCCACCAAGTATCTCCCCATAGGTCCGTCCGCTTCCCAAAGATCATCACCTCCGTTTTTTTGGCGTTTAGTTGGAGACAGTTGGACGTCATCCAACCAGCCACCGCCCTGAGTCCTTCTCTGAATCTTGGGGCATCCACCCCCGAGTCCCCGCTGATCGTGACCGCTAGCTGGGTGTCATCTGCGTACGACACCATGGTCATACCACAGAGCTTCACAACCTCAGCCAGCGGCCTCACGTAGATGTTAAACAACGTGGGGCTCAGTGAGGAACCCTGTGGGACCCCAAGAGACAGACGATGACATTTGGACTGGTAGGGCGGGGACGCCACACAGAAGGAACGATCCCTGAGAAACGAACGGAACCACTGGTGTGCAGTGCCGATCACCCCTATCTCCTCAAGACGTTGCAGGAGAATGTCATGGGAGACATTTGTCTGCAAAGGAGAGCTATAAGATTGCTGCCCACTGCCCTTGGGGGAGCCTCTGTACTTTACAGGCCCTCTCCAAGGCAGTTATCCATTTGTGGATGTCATCCCCACTCTGGTAGGGAGGGACAATCTTCCTTAGGTTTCTATGGTCATAAGACCTCTCCCTATCTCTAGGGAAATTGCTGCCACCAAGAGACTCTAGTCCCTCCTTTTTACTAGCACTGTAGAGGTCTAGGGCTTCCCTATCTAGGGCCATCTGCTGCTTTCTGAGGTTGAACGTATCTTGCTCATACTTCAGCAGTCTCTAACTCCTCTCCTGGGAGGGTTCCCTCCCTCTGTGAGAAGAAACAGAGGTCCCTACAGATGAGGTAGACTGGACAGACTCCCTTGAGAGAGATCTATCCCTTCTAACCCTGTTTTCAACTCTTCCTGGAGGGACAAAGAAGGGAGTATTGTTGTCATCCTCCTCATCCTCATCCAGGGGAGCTGGGTTCACCAGATCCCGATCATTGTCATCAGTCTGGTCAGCAGCAGAGGTGAGGTTAGGGGAGTTTCCACTCCTAGGCCCACCCTCAACTGCTGCCCCACCCACTCTGCCTACCCCTTCAGGCCCACTAGGCCCTGAGAGATCATCCAGCCTGAGTATCTTTAAGAGATGCTGGGTGGTTGGGCTTTTGCCTGTCTTCAGCTTCCTAATGGAACATAAGGCCCTAAGCTGTGCAAAGGAGAGATCCTCATATTTATAGGGGAGAAGCTCACTGGCTTCTGGCATGGACCCACTGGTTCCTGGCTGATTAGACATTAATAGTGTGGTGTGGTGTATTGCACTACCTACAATAGTGTGGCCTACTAAACTCTCTTGAGTTGTAGAAAGGGTGTGCTATCCCTTAACACACAACTCTCAGTTCAGTAGAACTTACTGTATACTAAACTTGATATTATATGTACCTAAGGTACCTTTAGTGGTTTTCAGTTGATCAATTCAATTTACATTATCTGGTAAAACAATAGCAAGCTGGAATCCCACACGCTGCACACCAATGTGAGAAGCTGGCCTGATATATGCTGTCCACTAGTTATAGTGGGCACCCTGTATCCGTCCAAATAACCCCTCATGGTGATAGGTTAAAGAAAACCTTTATTGAAAGCTATCCTAGTGGTAGCTATGGAGAGAAGCCTTCAGGCTAAGTCTTGAAGGAATGTAAAGAAGCTTGTTTTACCAGTCTATAATCTCTTGAATTACCAAATGAAAGGACAACCACACCAGGTATATATTTAAAATATATGTATTTAAGATATAACACACTGTCTAGTCTCTTTATGAAACTGGAGTTCGAAGTACTTAATTTACAAGTCAGCAATCAACAGTAATAGCACAAATACACATTTGGGCCCTACGGGCGTACCAAACCATATACCAATAAAGTTGTATAAGAACCATGACTGAACTAGACACAAGGCCTAGAGCCTGTAGAAGTGCTTGGACCACAAGGAACCACCCAAGTTAGTGACACATGGGGACCCACGGGGGACGCGTGCAATGTGAGAACACAGCCGCGAATCGCCGTTAACTTCTATGAGGAAAGTCTCGGTTGGAAATTTAGAGTTTAAGGACACTTAGAGGATATCTACGAGCGAACCCTTTTGGACTTAGAGGTGTCTAGTGCCAACACCCACGGCGGCACCGGAGTACTCAAGTTACCTCACCCAGGGAAGCCGGGTGCATAGGTGTCAAATGGTGTCGGGTCACGTCGCTGTTTTCAATGGAAGCTGCTCAGGAAGTGCTGCTGCAGTGAAGAGGAGAAGTGTCCGGAGAGATCCAAGCCCGGATCTAGGATGGAAGGAACCTGAAAGCAGAGGGGACAGAGTCTGGGTCACTTACCAGTGACCAAGGGCACGATAGACCAATGCCCACCGATCTTGGGTGCTACAGGTGAGTTGACAGGTGTCTTGACTCTGCAGCCACGATGTCCAGGAGGTGTTGATGATGACCAGGAGCTGGATTCGAGCTGCTCCACGAAGTCTGTCGAGTGCTGCGGTGTCAGAGGCCAGATTAGACCCAACAAACCTTGGCAACGCCAAATCAATTGGAATCAGAGAAAGGACGTCGGTGCAGACCAGCAAGGTCTGGGGGACTCACCCAGCAAGGGTAAGTCGGGGCATGTCTGGAGCAACCAGAAAAGCCCAATCAGGAGAGGAGTTGCCTTCGTGGGGACCTACTAGCCAACGGGCTAGCGATTGCAAAGGAGCCTCAAGCGGTTGCACTGGAAACTGGCCCACGGGTCACTCGTGGAGTGGAGGCCAGAAATCTTCAGTGCAGGAGGTGCTCAAGTCTAGGGCTACTCAGAGCCCAAAGCACAACTTTGAGGAAGACCAGGAAGATGATGGAGCAGCAAATGTTCAGGGTGTCCAGGGGTCACAGTTCCACGTCACCCACTATAGCCACGGGCCTCAGCTTTGCTGTGGACGCAGGGTAGCCTCGGGGAAGTCTGGAAATCTACCTCTGGGGATGCAAAGACTTCGGCGTCTGGTGGGAGCTTCAGCGATGCAGACTGGTCAGTTGATTCTTTGGTGCCTGCCAAGCAGGAGAGTCACTCCTTGACCCCAAGGGAGATGTCTTCAGTCGTCTAGGCAAAGTAGAACATTGAAGGTCCAGGAAATATGTTGCAGAGTTTCGTCCAGGGTAATCTAATGTCGCAAGGACTGGGTTCCCATACTTATACAAAGTTTGGGGGTTGAACATACGCTAGGGACCCACCTATGGGAGGGTTTGGAAAGAGGGGTGGTTACACCCATTTCCTTTGTCCAGTTTCATGCCAGAGCAGGAGCAGGTAGCCCCTGCAACCGGTTTGAACTGGACTATGCACAGGGACACCAGTGTGCCCCCAGTGCAGGACTTCAAAGCACCAGAGAGTGCTCCCGCCCAGGCCCAATACACATCTGCCGGTCTGGGGAGGTGGTTACACCACCTTGGGACAGGAAGCCTATTGTCCAGGCCTCCCCTGCCGGAGTTTCGCTCAGCAGCAGGAGGCCAGACCCGTGTCTGTTGCAGTGGCATCCATTTTGTGATGCCAGGGCTGTAGAAAGTCTTTACCGGGTTAGACCAGTGTGAACATGGCTCTCCCTCTAGAAGGGTGGAATGCTACCCCCGCTGCCAGAACTGGTGGGGGGGTAGTATTCCAAAGTGTTTGACACCAAACACCACATGTTTCCGTGCAGCCAGTCCAAAGTTAGTATTTACCGTGAGGTTATAATGCACTTAAGAGTATATGGTCAGGCTGCACCATAAACAGCATCAGAGGAAGTACTCCGAACGCTGCAGAGGGGCTCTGTTCATGTAGGGGCACCCTCTCACATAAAAAGCAAGCACTCTGCCTTCAGGATTGTTAAGGCCTGCCATAGGAGTGGCTTATAGGTTTTATATGTGTGTGCAATGGTAGTGATATAGGTAGCCTATACCACAGTAAGGGGTGCAATCTCCACCTTACCCAGGCTGCAGTGGCTGACCTGTGGTGTCATTTTGGAGTGCTTCCCAGGGTTGGTATAATACATGCTTCAGCCCCTGGTAGGCCTCTGAGGTACCTATGCCCTAGGTACACAGTACACCATATACTAGGGGCTTATAAGGCACTCCAGAATCCAATTAGAAATGTACCTAATGTACATGGAAACCTTTTTACAGAGAAAGCAGATAGACTGGGGCCCTGAATAGCAGGGTCCCAGTCCACCTAAGTCATAAACCAGCAAAACACCAGGTAAAAAGTGGGGTCAACCATATAGTCAGATTCCTCCTTCCTACATTTTTGGTCATAGTTACTGAAAAAACAACTGCTGGGCAGGATTACACCAAATTTTGCAGGAAATTAGAACTTTGCTAAGGATAAGTTCTTTTTGTGCCAATATGTTTATCAGTTTTTCAAATATTTATGGTATAAAAAGCTATATAAGTATAAGTATAAAAACCCAGCTCAAGGTTGATGGACTCCCAAAAAGTTTTCTAAAAAAAACAACTCAATGTCAAAGGCAAGTTTCTGCAGGCAGGTAGGAGGTGGCGTACAAAGCCTTAACAAACGTAGTGCACAATGGTTGTTGGCTGCCCAGTAAGTTGAATCACTGCCTGTCAGAAGATTTCAGACCAATCCTGTGTCTAAGCTCTGCTGTTTGGCTGAAGGACATTATCCAGTGAGGTCTGGCTGCTGGTGTGTTGGATGGAGAGCCTGACAACAGATCAAGCGCTACAGCCAGCCCCTACTGCACATGGTCAAATGTTGTGTGCTGTTGGGGTTGGCACATAGTGGCTTGAACATAGTAAGGCTGAATCACTGGTGACATAATATTTATCCTCAGCATTGTCATCACTGATGATCTCACTATGAAAGGCCCAGGCAGTGTAGTCATCCTGCTGATGGACTCATGGGAAAGATGTAAGATCCTGTTTAGAATAGTGAAAATATAGTCTGGCTGCATTGGGAGCTAAGTGAAGGGTTTAGCTAAAGGTCAGGCACTGCACTCAACCAACACTTCCACAACTGAAAGTCATGCACTGTAAGCTATCTGCAACCCAGATTTTGGCACAGGGGTTTTGTCAAACCCCAGTACCTGTGCACAACACCCGCTGCAAAAAGTTGTATGTTCAACCCCAACTGCACACAACTAAAGCTATATGCTGTGGGTTATGTGCTTACTTGACTTCGGGACAGGGCCTAGTAAAAGCCTGTAAGAAGCTGGCCAGGTATATGCTGTCCACTAATTAAAGTGGGCACCTTGCACCAGTCCGAACTAACCCTTATGGTAATTTAAGATGTCAAAGATTACCTTAGAAAGCTATCCAAGTGGTAGCTGTGGAGAACAGCCTTCAGGCTTAGTCTTGAAGAAATGTTAAACCGCTTGTTTTACCAGAATGCAACCTTAATGTATTGTTTACATCAAATAATAACCACACAGTAGTTATAAAAATATGTATTTATAATTATAACTCACCTTAAATCCCTCACAGTATCTGCTACACGCATATAAACACAAAGCATACAATACTATAGCACAGAAACAATCGTAAGTAGCACTAATACACAGTGGGCTCCCGAGGGAGACCAAACCATATACTAAAATAGTGGTATAAGAACCACGACTTGAGTCAAGACAATGTCTAAAGAGTGTAGAATCGCTGGGAACCCAAGCAACCACCCAAGGTGAGTAAGGAGGGACACCACGGAGGACGGGTCCAGTGTGAGAACACGACCGCGTGCTACGTAGAATTCAATGGTAGAGTCGTGGTTGCAGTTTTAGTATTTAATGACCCTTCCCAGTGGATTACGAGGAAACCCTTTGGAGCATAGAAGGTTGGAGAGCCACCCCACCCATGGATACCAAAGTATCAGAGTTACCGATGGGTGCATAGGGTCGAAATGACGTCTGAAACCGCTGTCGTTCTCAATGGGAGTCTTCAAAGAAATGCCACTGCTGGAAAGGAGAAAAGCATCCGGTAAAACCCACAAGTGGGTTCTTGAAGGAAGTAACCTGAAAGCAGAGGGGACAGAGTCAGGGTCACTCAGGAGTGACCAGGGGCTCGGTAGACAAATGCCCACCGTTGTCGGGTGCTTCAGGTGTGAAGAAGGAGACCTTGACTCTGCAGCCACAGGGACCAGGAGACGTCAAAGATGACCAGAAGCCGGGTACAAGCTGCCCCACAAAGAATGTCAAGTGTTATGGGGTCGGTGTCCGGCGGGAGCACCAACAAGCCTTGGCAGCGGCAACCAACAAAGAAGGTCGAGGAAGGTCACGGTCTGGCCCAGCACAGACCAGGAGACTCACCACAACAAGAGGAGTCAGGCCAGGCCTGGAGCAACCAGGGGAGCCCAAGAAAAGCAGTGTTGCCCCTCAAATGGACCCACAGGCCAAAGGCACAGGAGTCGCGAGGGGACCTCTAGCAGTTTCACGAAGTACCAGCTTGCAGGGCACAGAGTGTGAGGAGGCCAAAGTGCTTTGTACGAAATGTGCGCAGAGGTTGGGGCTATCAATCGCCCAATGCACTTAGTTGGAGAATGCCAACAAGCATATGCAATTGGAAAAGTACACTGTGCACAGGAGTTCAGGTTATGCGGTCCCCACAAGGGATATTGGCCTCAAACTTTGTGAGAGGGCAGCTCAACCTCAAGGAATATAAGAACCAACCTCCTGTTTTGCTTGACCCTTTGGAGTCCGCAGGAGCTCAGGATTAGCAGATGTGTTAGTTGTGTTACGGTGCCTGCGAATGCAGGGGAGTGACTCCTTCACCCCAAGGGAGATACTTCAGATGTACTTGATGCTCCACAGGTCCCACATGGTGCCCGTATGGTGCACAGGCACAGACAATGCTTTAGATGGAGAGGGAGATGAAGTTGGGCCTAGTCGAAGTCCAGCAAAGTCCAGAGTGTCCATACGGTGGAAGTTCAGTGGTTGAATCACTGCCTGTCAGAAGATTTCAGACCAATCCTGTGTCTAAGCTCTGCTGTTTGGCTGAAGGACATTATCCAGTGAGGTCTGGCTGCTGGTGTGTTGGATGGAGAGCCTGACAACAGATCAAGCGCTACAGCCAGCCCCTACTGCACATGGTCAAATGTTGTGTGCTGTTGGGGTTGGCACATAGTGGCTTGAACATAGTAAGGCTGAATCACTGGTGACATAATATTTATCCTCAGCATTGTCATCACTGATGATCTCACTATGAAAGGCCCAGGCAGTGTAGTCATCCTGCTGATGGACTCATGGGAAAGATGTAAGATCCTGTTTAGAATAGTGAAAATATAGTCTGGCTGCATTGGGAGCTAAGTGAAGGGTTTAGCTAAAGGTCAGGCACTGCACTCAACCCACACTTCCACAACTGAAAGTCATGCACTGTAAGCTATCTGCAACCCAGATTTTGGCACAGGGGTTTTGTCAAACCCCAGTACCTGTGCACAACACCCGCTGCAAAAAGTTGTATGTTCAACCCCAACTGCACACAACTAAAGCTATATGCTGTGGGTTATGTGCTTACTTGACTTCGGGACAGGGCCTAGTAAAAGCCTGTAAGAAGCTGGCCAGGTATATGCTGTCCACTAATTAAAGTGGGCACCTTGCACCAGTCCGAACTAACCCTTATGGTAATTTAAGATGTCAAAGATTACCTTAGAAAGCTATCCAAGTGGTAGCTGTGGAGAACAGCCTTCAGGCTTAGTCTTGAAGAAATGTTAAACCGCTTGTTTTACCAGAATGCAACCTTAATGTATTGTTTACATCAAATAATAACCACACAGTAGTTATAAAAATATGTATTTATAATTATAACTCACCTTAAATCCCTCACAGTATCTGCTACACGCATATAAACACAAAGCATACAATACTATAGCACAGAAACAATCGTAAGTAGCACTAATACACAGTGGGCTCCCGAGGGAGACCAAACCATATACTAAAATAGTGGTATAAGAACCACGACTTGAGTCAAGACAATGTCTAAAGAGTGTAGAATCGCTGGGAACCCAAGCAACCACCCAAGGTGAGTAAGGAGGGACACCACGGAGGACGGGTCCAGTGTGAGAACACGACCGCGTGCTACGTAGAATTCAATGGTAGAGTCGTGGTTGCAGTTTTAGTATTTAATGACCCTTCCCAGTGGATTACGAGGAAACCCTTTGGAGCATAGAAGGTTGGAGAGCCACCCCACCCATGGATACCAAAGTATCAGAGTTACCGATGGGTGCATAGGGTCGAAATGACGTCTGAAACCGCTGTCGTTCTCAATGGGAGTCTTCAAAGAAATGCCACTGCTGGAAAGGAGAAAAGCATCCGGTAAAACCCACAAGTGGGTTCTTGAAGGAAGTAACCTGAAAGCAGAGGGGACAGAGTCAGGGTCACTCAGGAGTGACCAGGGGCTCGGTAGACAAATGCCCACCGTTGTCGGGTGCTTCAGGTGTGAAGAAGGAGACCTTGACTCTGCAGCCACAGGGACCAGGAGACGTCAAAGATGACCAGAAGCCGGGTACAAGCTGTCCCACAAAGAATGTCAAGTGTTATGGGGTCGGTGTCCGGCGGGAGCACCAACAAGCCTTGGCAGCGGCAACCAACAAAGAAGGTCGAGGAAGGTCACGGTCTGGCCCAGCACAGACCAGGAGACTCACCACAACAAGAGGAGTCAGGGCAGGCCTGGAGCAACCAGGGGAGCCCAAGAAAAGCAGTGTTGCCCCTCAAATGGACCCACAGGCCAAAGGCACAGGAGTCGCGAGGGGACCTCTAGCAGTTTCACGAAGTACCAGCTTGCAGGGCACAGAGTGTGAGGAGGCCAAAGTGCTTTGTACGAAATGTGCGCAGAGGTTGGGGCTATCAATCGCCCAATGCACTTAGTTGGAGAATGCCAACAAGCATATGCAATTGGAAAAGTACACTGTGCACAGGAGTTCAGGTTATGCGGTCCCCACAAGGGATATTGGCCTCAAACTTTGTGAGAGGGCAGCTCAACCTCAAGGAATATAAGAACCAACCTCCTGTTTTGCTTGACCCTTTGGAGTCCGCAGGAGCTCAGGATTAGCAGATGTGTTAGTTGTGTTACGGTGCCTGCGAATGCAGGGGAGTGACTCCTTCACCCCAAGGGAGATACTTCAGATGTACTTGATGCTCCACAGGTCCCACATGGTGCCCGTATGGTGCACAGGCACAGACAATGCTTTAGATGGAGAGGGAGATGAAGTTGGGCCTAGTCGAAGTCCAGCAAAGTCCAGAGTGTCCATACGGTGGAAGTTCAGTGGTTTCTTGATCAGAATCTTGTCCACGTCGAATCTACAGTCCTACAACCAGGTAAACCCTTTTGTACCCATGGGAGAGGGTTGGACAGATTCAGGGGACACCCCCAGGGGAGAGTCAGGACAGTGGGGAGGATACTCCATGTCCTTTGTCAGTTTCGTGCCAGAGAAGGAGCTAACGGCTCCCAGGACTGATTTGAAATGTACTATGCACAGGTACACCATGTGTGCCCCAGATGCAGACTTTCAGGCACTTTGAAAGTGCACCCACCTAGCCCCAATACACTAAATCCTGTCTGGGAGGGGGTCACACCTCCCTATGACAGTATGTCTATTGCCCTGCCTTCTCCTGCACAAGCTTGGCTCAGCAGCAGGAGAGCATAAATGTGTCTCTGGTAGGCAGCAACCATTTTGTGCTGCCCGGGTCGAGAAGGCTGGTACCCGAAGGCACAGTGACCCCACGAAGCTCGCTTCAGAAGGGTGGAATCATACCTCCCACACCGATGAGGTATGAGTCCAAGGTGTTTGATACCAAACACAACATGATTTGTTTCAGGCGTTTTCAAGATAGCATTTACCGCGAGGATATAATACACCTCTACCTCTATGTCTGGCTGTGTCACAGACAACCTGGGAGAATGGTCTCCGAAGGCTAGAGAGGAGCTCTGCTCATGCAGGGGCACCCTCTCACGTAAAGCCCAGCACCATGCCTTCAGGATTGTCAAGGCCTGCTATAGGGGTGACTTTTAAGTGTAGTGACCTATAGATATAGTAAACCTATATCTAACGTAAGTGGTGCAAGCACCAGCTTACACAAGCTGCAATGGCAGGCCTGTGGTTCCTTTTAGCATGGCCTCTCATGGGAAGGATAATACATGCTTCAGCCCAGGGAAGGCCTCTGTGGTACAAATGCCCTGGGTACATGTGTACCATATACTAGGGACTGACAAGGGTACCCTTGTATCCAATCTGGAATGTACCAAAATACATGGCATACAATTTTAAGGAGAAAGCAGATAGACTGGGGTCCTGATCAGAAGTCAGATCAGAGTCAACCAGGTATTGATGCAACAACTGATTTTGGCAATTATTAAGGATCTGCTCCCTCATATTCAAATTGTACAATATCTTGAAATCATTCACTTTGCTGCCAAGCTACCAGCCTTCCAGAGCCTTAACGGCACTGTCCACAAAGTCTACCCAGTCCTGATTCTGTGCGTTCTGGGTGTCTGAACTTAATCCTGTACTGTTCAGTGGTTAAGACAAACCCATCAATGAGAGCTCTCTTCAGGACTGAATATTTGTCAGCATCCTCTTCTCTAACAGTGAGGAGCTTATCGCTACCTTTGTCAGCAAAGGAGAGCCACAAGATAGCTGCCCACTGCTCCTGAGGGACCCTTTGTACTTTACTGACCCTCTCAAAAGCAGCTATCCCTGCTCGAGCTTGGCTCAGCAGCAGGAGGGCAGAAATGCGTATCTGGTTGGCAGCAACCATTTTGTGCTGCCCGGGTCGAGAAGACTGGTACCGGAAAGACCAGTGACCCCACGAAGAAGGGTGGAATCATACCTCCCACACCGGTTACCAGTATGGAGGTATGATTCCAAGGTGTTTGATACCAAACAGGACATGATTTGTTTCAGCTTTTTTCGAGATAGCATTTACCGCGAGGATACAATGCACCTCTACCTATATGTCTGGCTTTGTCACAGACAACCCGGGATAATGGTCTCCAGAAGGCTACAGAGGGGCTCTGCTCATGCAGGGGCACCCTCTCACGTAAAACCCAGCACCCTTACGTCAGGATTGCCAAGGCGTGCTATAGGGGTGACTTATAAGTTTTAAGTGTAGAGACCTATAGATGTAGTAAACCTATATCTAACTTAAGTGGTGCACGCACCAGCTTACACGGACTGGCATGCCTGTGGTTCCATTTTGCATGGCCTCTCCCATGAGGGTGGCATAATACAGGGTTCAGCCCAGGGGAGGTCTCAGGAGTACCTATTTCCTAGGTACATGTGTAACATATACTAGGGATTGACAAGGGTACCCCACTATCCAATCTGGAGTGTACCAAAGTACATGGCATAACATTTTAAAGAGAAAGCAGATAGACTGAGGTCCTGATTAGCAACATCCCTCTCAGCTTAGTCAAAAACTGTGTAACATCAATCAAAAAGTGAGTATAACCATAAGAAGCAGATCCTACTTTCATACAAAGCCCATTCCCTGTGCGGCATGTCTACTGTAAACAGCCAAAGGCTGAGCACAGTGGGTTATACCTCTATGCAGCTCTAAACAGAGCATGATCTCCCATCAGGGTCTTCAAACCTTCTCTTTTGTGCACTTTACAATTTGTTACGTTTCTGAGAGTTTTAGACATGAAACTGAGTTACTACTACTAATAATAATAATAAATATTTGTATACAGCACACAGCTACTTCAACTGAAGTGTCCCGGCGCTGAAGGTCTAACTCCAGTGATCCAAAAGCATAAAGCAGCCCAGAGGAGTAAGAGAACAGCCCACCTGAATAACCAGGCTTTTAAGTTTTTACGAAACACCACACCATTTCAATCTTTGCTTGTCTTAAGTAAAGTGGCAGAGAATTCCACAGCTTGGAAGCTATAAAGCTAAAGGAACTGTATGTGCAGGCCTTCTTCACAGTGCCTTGAAGGGGAGTTTGGCTTGATGAGGGGTTGCAGAGAGCAGGCACCTGTATTCAAGAAGGCCCTGTAGCAGTAGCACAAAGCTTTAAAAGGGAGACACTTCTTTACAAGGAGCAAGTTCAGTTTACAAAATGAAGGGCTCATCGAGGCCACTGTTGGAAGCTTCAACAGCAGCCGAGCTGCAGAGGTCTTTATGCATTAAAGTCTCATCAAGCAAGATTGAGAAACTCCCAAATATAGATTATTTTAAAAGTCCAGCCTGGAAATAACCAGTGCCTGGACTACTGTTTTCTTGGCAGATTCAGGCAGAAAACAAATGAAGTTCTTGAGTGAATTTAGGACTCAAAACACTTGCCTGCCAAGGCCATGATCTTCCTATTGAATATAAGGTTTTCATCAAACCAAATGATTAGGTTTTTAACCCTAGGCTTTGGCAAAGGAAGAGAATGAGGCAAAGCTGGCCACCAGGCAGTAGACCAGATGGAAGGTTGCTTGCCCAGGATAAGGACTTCGGTCTTACTTGCATTTAGTTTCAGGCAATTGAGGTACATCCATTGCATGACTTCCAACAAGTAGGGCCTCAGAGACGTGGCCACACTGGCTGAATTCTGTGACAGTGTGACGATAAGCTGAGTATCATCAGCGTACAATATGATATTAAAACTATACCGCTTGATATCCGCTAGGGGGCGTATATATAGATTCAATTAAGTAGGGCTCAATGATGAGCCCTGAGCATCCCCTGCTGTAATCAGAGAATCTTGGATTCAAAAGGTTTTTGCAGCACCTGAATGGTGGGGCCCTGTAGAAAGGAGGCCAGCCTTTTTAAGGACTTATGACCGACACCACTACTCCACAACCTCTCAAGTAAGAGGCTGTGGGATACGGTGTCAAAGGCCGTGCTCAAGTCCAGCATCAACAGTGCAACAGTTTCAGCCCGTCCAAAATCTGCCGAATGGACACAAAAGCAACAGATCAATTATGATTAATTGTGATCAATTATGTAATATGTGATGTGATCTTTTAAATCAGGTGTGAGGTCATGAGCAGTGCATTGGGATTGAGTTATGGTTTGTGCAGTTAGCCATACAATGCCACTTTAACTTTGTTTTTTATAGTAACTTCTGAGGCCCCATATGCTGCCATGATACAACTACTGACAGGGGTTTCACATAAGATCAAATTAGGTACCCAGACCATCCAGCAGAAAGGGTTATTGAAATATGTAGTGTGCAAAAATCTGAATATCACCAGAAAAGAAAACTATCAGTAATAACTTGTCACCAGTGCAAAACATTATTAACAGTTTTATGAAAAGTACTCTAATTGGTCCGTCTATAGTAACACAAGAACATTTAAAATATTTAATTAATCCTCATAAATCATGTCATATTTAGACACACAGGCACACACAGTCAGGCCAGTTCTCTGAGGCCTGCGAAAGTCAAGAGATGTAAGAAATACCTTGCAGCATGTATCACTGCTGTCCATTGAAACCCAAATACAAGATACTAGTGCAGACTCACTGAACCATTAAGTACCTCTTTTATAGGATTTTCGAATATGTAAAGTATTACTCATTTACATACGCCAGAATTAATATTATTATTTATTATTTAAGGATTTATAGAGTGTGTAAGCCACTCAAAGAGTGTCTCGGCGCTAAGTAGCACCTCTGATCCCTAATAACAGTGGTACTAGAAAGCGGAGCTGAAGAGCCAGGTCTTAAGAAGTCTCTTAAATGTCTTAAATGTCACAATCTTCCTAGAAGCATGAAGTTGAACTGGAAGGGCATTCCACTCCCTGGCGCCAGATAAGAGCAGGATCAACCGCCCCACTTTCTCCATCTGAAGAGTGGAGTTGTAACTTAATTTTGATCATTAGATGATCGAAGATGCAATTCGCAATACTCCGGCCGGTGTTCTCCACCTCCACCTGTCCTGTCTTTACTGTATGGAGCTGTCCGCCGTAGATGCGGAGATCTTCACACACAGAGATGTACATTTTAGTAGTGAACGTGAGAGGGTCAGTGAGGAGAAGTGAAAAAGGGTAATAATTACTACTAAATGAGTAGGGTTTAGAGAAATTAATGGAGAGGTGTGGTGGGGCACATACTTTTACAAAAGCACACCCACGTATGTGTTGGAGCAATCTCAATTTACAAAATACACACCTACATCTACTAATGAAAAAAACAAGCTTAAATCTACTCCAACCAAGCCTTGGATTAAGTCGAGCACCACAAATGTCCAACCATTACTGCAACACACTCCTATAAAAATCATTAAAGGAAAGAAATACATCGACCACTAGCAACATACAGGAAGAAGTATAAAATAAACAAATATGAATGACATTTTACACAACATTTAGTTTTTTACTAATTTCAATATTATTTTTTATTAATTATTACTATTATTATTATTAAATTGAAATAATGTAGCATTATAATAAAACATATAATAAATGTTTAACTATTAAATTACAATTTAATGTAATGTAATTTAATTTAAATGGTAAACTAAATTAAACATCATTTAAAATGATAGTAACATAAAACACATCCTCCAATCAAGCTTGTAATATTTTATATACAACTGGTACTGCAAGGGTGAACAAATTTAAAGTGTAATGAATATATTTAAAAATAAAATAAAATGAATTATTATATAAATCATTAATTTAAAATATAATTTAATAAGATATTAACTTTTTGAGTTGATGTGTCGTGTCATGTTAGCATAATAGTTCTAAGTGAGGAGAGTTAGGCTAGGGTTGTTTTATATATGTTTTAAAATTACATTAATATATATTGAATGTTGTTATTTTTTTCCTATTTTTTTCAATACAGAGCTCTCCACCAACAGCCGGAAAGTTACTAATACTGCCTTTCTAGTTGTAAATTCTGTCATAGGAATCTCTACCCCCTCATTTGAGGGTGTGGAAACTCATAAGGTTAAATCTAGCTATAGGTCTCCACACCAATATGGTGAATTCCGTCCTGAAGGAGACCTCCACCTAGACGGAGATCACTACTTGCTAAGATCACTGAATGTATACTTAACCTTGTTAAAAATAAAAAAAAGAGTCCAAGCTATGTTTGTCATTTAGAAAAAGATATAAGGTTTTTATTACCATTAAGGAAATATGCTTCGTAACATTACACATATCGCACAAGATTACTTAAACATCTGGTACAATTTCATGATTAACCTGTAACTTTGCTGTATCTATGATTTATGGGTCATCATTGGGGGTTCCATTTAACAGGGGCAACTTCCCAAATTATAGTTACGCGTAAGTGTCTACTTTGATAGAGATCTTATGCGCAATTAGAGCCTTGTTTTCCATTTGCATTGATAGTCGCCAAATGGTTTCACAGGTGCTGGAAAAGAGGACAACTGTTTTCAACCCAGGCAGTCATGAATATCACTTTTTCCATTGCTGCTTGTGCTGAGGCCCAGAAAAGTGCCGCAGCACAAGCCGCAATGGAAAAAGGAATGTTTTTGAACATCTATGCACTGTAAACCAGTCACTATGTGGTGCCTGACACACAGTACATGGATGTTTAGTGGGGGCACCACATGTGCCCCCCGTGACCCATAGCGGAGGCCCACAGGGGACGGGCCCTGCTAGGAGCCCCCAAAGTCCCTTCTGGTCTGCCTTTACATGACGGTCGGACCGACATGTAAAGGCATAGGGAAATGGGCATCGTAATTCCAACGGCGGTGCCTGAACAGACACTGCCCCTATTGTAGGGAATACGGTCCTACTAACTACCCAGCGGATTCCCTGAACCTGTTGGAGGCAGCATTTTTTCCCCCACTCAAATCGCTCCGACTGCCGGTATTGTAATCCAGCTGTCGGACCGATACTCTGGATGATGGGTGGATCACCACCGCCGGCTTGTCGCTGGCGGTCCACGCAACATCGTAACCGGGCCCTTTGTTTGTAATCTGAAGACTTTGGAATTTGCTAAGGAAGAACTCACCAACATTATCTTGAGAAAATTACCCTTTTGGCTCTGCTTATTAAGGTTTAACACAAGAGAAAATATAAGCATTACCTGGAATTTGAGGGGGATCCTCATAAGAGGGAACATGGTGCTAAAGATGTACAAAAGCTACTTTCATGCACTAGGAAACCATGTGGATGAGAATATATCACCAAGTATGATCACAAGTTTTCTTCAAGGAAATAGATTGCAATCTCCTGGAATACGTTTTGCCCTTCAACACTTTTGAGCATGTTGCAACGGTATGGTACGTGAATATCGACTCCAAAATATTGTTTGGTCATAATATCATGGTCAAAATATGATGATTGCTAAATTATCATGGGATTTAGGGCCTGATTTAGATCTTGGTAGGACTGGTCCCGCGATTGCTTTTTTGTCAGTCTTTCCGCCTGCAGCCTTGGCGGTCAGCCCACGCAATTTAGATGTTGGCTGGGCATTGGAGGGAAGACCGCTATGGTCCTCATCTATGGCGTCAGAGGCTGGAGCGGCTGTTTTTTATTTATTTACCAGGTTAATGATTACATTTTTTTTAAAAATAGGTGTTAATTTATTTTGGACTATATAGGAAAGAATTCATTATGCAGGTTCTGTAGTTCATTGATGTATAGGTGGGCATTTTTGGGGCTTCAAATGAAATTGTGGTATTTGTTTTTCTTTAAGTTTTCAAAAATGAGGTACATTTTTGGGGTGTTCATATTTGTGTGGATAGTGCTGCATTTATATATTACTAAATATATATATATATATATATATGTTTTAATCGATTATTTTAAATGTTAGAATGATAATTGTTAACCCACCGCCCCCTGCTTTCATGTACTTTCCCTAATGTTTGTGAGATTAGAGTTAGAATCGTTAATCTCAACCAGTTTACATAATGCACTTTCCCCAGTTCTTGTTGGATTGGAGTTAGAATAGTAAATCACACCCCTTTAATTCATGTACTTTACCCATTTTTATTTGAATTAGACTTATAGAAGTAAATCTCACCACTCATCAAAAATAAGGTAATTTCCCCAGTGTGTGTGAGACTGGAGAATAGTAAACATGTCCTTTTAATTTATGCACTTTCTCTAATCATTGCTAAACTATAGTTAGAATATTAAATCCCACCCCCTATATTAATACACTTTAGGAATTGTTGAGAATTGTAAAATATGAAATGTTTCTGTTCCGGTTTATGCACTTCCCTCAATGTTTTTGAGACTAGGGTTGACTAATAAATTTCACCCACTTTAATGAAAGTAATTTCTGAAATTTTTGCTAAACTGGACTTAGAAAAGTACATCTCACACCTTTTATTAATGTCCTTTTCCCAATTTTAGTTGGGTTGGAATTATAATAGTAAACTCACTCCCTCCAGTTTTCTAATTTTCCCATAAATTTCAGGACTGGACTTGGTTAGTAAAATATACTCCACTTGGTTGGGGATTAGTGATCCTCCACCAGTGCTCTACCCGTGAAGTGCCTAGGTGTGGGGAGTAATGGTGCTCACGGCGACATGGCCCTCAACCCTTCCCACCAACCCTTTAACGAAAGGGAAAGTCCAGACGGCACTTGCCCTAGCTCACGACCCTCCCGGGCCGTGGTGATGAGAGATCCAGCCTCCTTGTCCCTCCTGGAAGCACTGGTCTCTACAATGGTGCTCTGCGAGTGTGTCTCGACACTTGGGTCCTCTCCTCCTCTCAGGGGAAGTCCACGACCTCCGGAGGCTCTTCTCTGGCTCTCTCAGCAGCTCCGGTTCTCGTGTTCACCTCCGGTCCAGTCCTATCGCAACACTCTACCACTCCTTCATTCGCCTATGACGATGTGTGCCGCCCTGTCTGTCTTCCTCCTTCTTGATTCGTGATGCTCCCACTATGCATTTGGATGTCTATACCGCGTCCCTCCCTTCCGGGTTGGTCCATAACCGCCGCCATGTTGGGTTCCTCGTGATGCTCGTGATGGGCTTGGCTGGACTCCTCACATCGCCTTCCCTCTGAGAATGGGCGAGTGGGCCATTCAGAGGCTGGAAACCAGGATAGGAACTCCACGTTTGTCTGTAGTTTCCCCAGAACCTGAAGGAGAAAGGCTGCAATGCAAGAAACCATTGGATTGGAGTCCTTGTGCTGAGAAAGGCAGGTAAGAGAGGCATGGCCTGTAAGTAAGAGGAAATGCCAGCCTAAGAGGTAATACTGGAGGGCTTTCATAGCCCATTTGATGGCCAGACATTCCTTCTCGATCGTGGCGTACCGGGTTTCCCTAGGGAATAGTTGTCTGCTGAGGAACAGAACGGGGCGTAGATCTCCCCTGTCATCAGGTTGGAAAAGTATGGCACCGAGGCCCCTTCCAGAGGCATCGGTCTGGAGAACAGAGGTCTTTTTGAAATCGGGACAAGTTAGGACAGGAGCGGTACATAAGGTCTCTTTGAGTCTTTGAAAGCTTTGCTACTGAAGAGCTGACCAGTGGATAAGATTTCCTGTAAATGTTTTGGTGAGGAGATCTGTGAGGGGGCTGGCCCTGTCAGAGAAGTGTTGAATCAACCGTCTATAGTACCCCACTAGGCCTAGGAAGGATTGGACCTCTTTTCGAGTGAAGGAAAGGGAATATTCGAGTTGGCCTCTAGTTTGTTCACTTGTGGTCTGATGTTCCCTGCCTGGATGTCATAGCCTAGATACTAGATATGGTCAGTCCTAAATGTAGTTTTCTTTGGATTGATTGTGAGGCCTGCTTCTTGTAGGGTTTTTGAGACCTCGCCTAGATGGAAGAGATGTGAGCTCCAGTCTGGGCTGTGTACGACTATGTCGTCCAGATACGCTACGGCATTTGACTGATGGGAAGACAAAAGGACGTCCATTAACCTTTGGAATGTGGTTGGGGCACTGTGAAGACCAAAGGGGAGGACCTTGAAGTGGAACAGGCCAGATGGCGTGGAGAAGGCAGTTTTTTTCTCTATCCTCAGGAGAGAGTGGGATTTGCCAGTATTCCTTTGTCAGGTCTATGGTTGACAAAGCTCTAGCATCCCCTAGGAGTTCAATGAGTTTGTCAGCTCAAGGCATCAAATTTAGAAACGGCGTTCAGTCGGCGGAAGTCGATACAGAACCTTATGCTTCCATCGGGTTTGGGAACAAGGACGACTGTGGAGGAACAGGCACTATTGGAGGGTTCAAAAATGTCAGTTTCTAGTATGGCTTTTACCTCTAGGTCGACTGCCTGTCTTCTCGCGGCTGAGATACAGTAAGGTCTCAGTTTGATCGGTCTCAGGGTGTCTGTGACGATGTTGTGCACAACCAAGGTCATTCGGTCTGATACTCCAAACAAAACAGAGTGGTAGGCGTTACACAAGGAGTGCAATTTCTGTTTCTGTTCCTCCCTTATCGGTTTACCTAACTGGATATGCCCCTCCTCCTTAAGAGTCCGGGGGGCCAGGGATATCTCTAGGTGTTTATCCATGGCTACGTGGTGAACGGAGATGTTTTTACATGGAGATACAGGTCCCGGACCGTCCAAGGCCTTGAGTAAGTTAACATGGTATACTTGGTCCGTCTGGGTTTTGTGAGGAATGGCTATGCGATAGGTCACCGGAGTGACTTTGTCTAACAGCCGGTAGGGACCTTGCCAGGTGGCTAACAGCTTTTTATCAGACGTGGGTAGGAGTATCAGCACCAGGTCCCTTATTGAGAACTGTCTTAGCTTGGTGTTCTGGTATATTTCCGTTTCTGTTGTGCTTGGATGTTTTCCATGTTAGTGTATACTTCTTCCCAGAGAGTGGCCAAAGTTTCATTTAGGGTTGTGCTATACTGTAACGGGGGTCGGCCCTCATCCTCCTCCTCTGTCCACTGCTCAGCTACCATATCGAGGAGAATATGGGTTTCCTTCCGAACATTAGCTCAAATGGTGAAAACCCTGTGGACTTTTGCTCGTTGGACCGTATGGGGAATAATACGAGAGGAAGTTGACGATCCCAGTCCCTCCTAGCCTTGTCTATGCATTTTCTTAGCATGGTTTTGATAGTTTTATTATATCTTTCCACTAATGCGTCTGTCTGAGGATGATACACGGATGTGCATATTTGTTTAACCCTCAGGAGTTGGCATACTTGCTTCATCAACCGTGACATAAAAGGGGTACCCTGGTCTGTCAATAGCTCGTGGGGAAAACCCACACGAGAGAAAAAGGTGATCATGGCCTGTTCTACCCTCATGGTGGTTGTAGAGGTCAAGGGGATCACCTCCGGATAACAGCTGGCGTACGAGTATATACTGGTTTCCACAGGCTGAGGGAATCAGGGTGCCTAGTAGGTCCATCCACACCCTTTGAAAAAGAACATCTATGATTGGGAGGGGGTGAAGTGGAGCACGGGGAAGGACAAGTGTATTAACTAGCTGGCACCGGGCACAGGAGTAACAGTACCTGGCCACCTCATGGTATATGCCTGTCCAGTAGAATTTGTTCAAAAGATACCTAGGTGTATGCTCCTTCCCATAATGCCCACCCCATGTTTGGCTACAGGCTAGACACAAGGCCTGTTCCCGAAATGCTTTGGGGATCAGCAATTGTTCTTTGGTGTGATTGACTTCCTGAGTGATTCTATACAAAAGACTCTTTTTTACACAAAAGAAGGGGCCTACCCTTTCCGTCTGGTCCTCTTGTGCTTTTTCCCAGGGGTGCTGCAGTGTTGCTTCGTCCCTTTGTGCTGCTTGGAAGCTCCGGCCTTGCGTCTGTGGCACATCTCAAGAAGCAAGGACATGAGTGGGTATAATGTGACCAACCCGGTTATATAGTGCTCATTCCTCTCTTTTTTTCCTTACTGGTTTTCACTCTTTTTTAGGGAGAGCTCATCTATATCGTCCCTACAGAACGGCGTGCTTTCTAACCAGTTTACTAGAGGAGGAGGGGGGCTAAGTGATTGCAAGTACTCATGGAACCTAGGGAGGTTGGTTCCTAGTAGAACCGATTCAGGGAGAGAGGGTACTATTCCGACCTTTCTCAACTGGGGTTCTCCATTGATTTCAATCAACACTTCTGCTAATAGTTAAAGCTTCTTTCCCCATGGACACACGTGACTTGGATGCATTCCCCTTCTACAATCTGGGACTCGTGTATCAGTTCTCTGGCAACGACAGTGTGGTGACACCCGGTGTGTAGTAGTGCGACAAGGGTTTTCCCATTAACATGAATCTTCTTTTTGTACCTTTCTGGGGTTTCTCCCACAAACAACCCCCACCCACGGGTATACCCAACTTCCATGGGCTCCTTGGGAGGATTGCGTACTGGACAGTGACTGGCTATGTGCCCCCACTCGGCACAGTGGAAACACTGGGGACCTTGTACTCTACTGGCAACAGGGTTTTGTTTGGGTGGATATCTCGGGAGAAGGGGTCCTTTATGTTCCATAGGGGCTGTGGCTGTTCTGTTCGAGTTTTTGGGTGGGCCTACAGGGATCCCATGGCAAGGTGCCTTGAACTCAGGGGAACAGTGATAGGCACAGGCTAGGTCAACGCTCACAGCCTCTGTCAGAGGGATCCAGAATCATCTTGCCTTTCTCAAAGCCATAAAGACCTGGCTCTTTCCGGTTTAATCTGAGGGTCCATGGTGGACAGAAGAACAAAGGGTTGTGATGCTACCCTGAACGATTGCCAGTTGTTAGACCTATTACAAGCATTAGGCCCATCTCCTTCTGTGTGTTTGATGTAACGTCCTAAGAGGCCAGGGGTATCCCAGATGTAGGTAGGTCACTTGCTTTGTGTCACTGAAACCAAGCTGAATCCATCTGAAGAGCCCCAACTAGAACGAAGCGGGTCTTGGGTTGCTTATGTTCCATTTCAGGGATGATATGGCCTGGCAGTTTGGGTTGGAATGTTCCTATTGGGCCAGGACCAAGACTGATTTGCATATGTCTGGGTTAAATTTGAGATGGCATGATGGGCAAAAGAAGGATGGGTTCGAATGCTTGGGCATCTGTTCAGCAATTTTGATAGACTGGTTTCTTTACTATTTATACCTCACAATAATTAACTGTAACTAGAATGAGTTTAATGCAAAGTATAAATACCTACACATTGAAAGCAGAAAAGAATAAACAGGTCTGGTCAACAGGAGCAATCTAAGCTGATGATCGTTCCTACGGAGGAAACTGCTCCATCACTTCCCTACTGTGGCTGTGCCTCTTTATAGGCCTTTCCATGATTGGTTATTTGCTTTCAGGTTTGCTAGCTGGATGTAGGTGAGACAGGATAGAGCCCTACCCGAGTTAGCTGCACTATAAAATTTACTTTTTGCTACCAACAGGTTTTGGCTTTTGGATGGTTTAGGTTAGGGGTATGCCACATTTTCATAATTTCCTGTCATGTAATACCACAAAATTACTGCAAAATGATGTAAATCACGTAAAATGCACTTCTGAAAAAATATTAAACCAGCAATGCATTTCACTTCTAAACAATAGCAATTCGTGTTGCAAAAGCACACAGCTATTTTGTTAAATTCCAGCCTGCGCTTGCATAGTAAGTCCCTCGTGTTTCTAGCTCCCAAGACCTCATCCATCTCTATCCACCCCTTTCAGGTCCAGCTCCCCTTTCTTCAACTATATTTTCAGTTTTTGTTGCCTTGCCACTGCCCCTGTGTGTGTATTTAAATGTTTGCTCCCTTTTTTGCAGTTATGCCTATGCCACTGTTCCCAGCTATATTAATGCTTGACAAGGGGAAACCCGTTAGGTAGGAAGGACCCAGGGTACGTACTTATTTAAAAAACAAAAGGTCCTTCAAAAACAATACAACATGCAATAAATATAGACCAGAATCGGCTCTATATTCCTCGTACAATGCCCAACCGGGCATTGAAGTTTTAATAATCAATAGAATTATTTTCTGACATATAATAGATTGAAGAGTGGGACACAGTCCTGTGTCCTTAACAACTGAACAAAAAGGTACAGACAGTCAAACAAAAGAAACATACATCAGGCTGAAGAATGAAGCTTTTTGCCAATTCGAGATACAAGGCAAGCTTTCTTTAAGGTACAAAGTCATGCACAGTTTTTAACAAATGCGTTTAAAATGCATGTTTGTACATGGGGTCGACGACGTTTCGATCTATTCAAAAATTACATAGATCATCATCAGGACTAGAAGGAATAAAAAGCCTGATTTTACAATTCCTGTGAGAATGGAAAAGGAAGAAAGGGAGAAGGAAAAAATATTATCACTGAGAAAAATCAATGGTGCCAGTTACCATGCACGGCATGCCATACGTGAGGAACACAACGAGTGGTTGATTATTGGCGCGAAGGAAGTGGATTTAACTGGTGAATTTACCTGAATGAAAATTGCGAGACAGCGCATTCAGACTGTAAGTTGCTAAAGTGCGCGCGAAGGACTAGCAAGGGTCCTTAATGGGGCGTGTGGTAAGCCATGCGAAGAAAACGTTGTTCGGTGAGCTAGTGCATGATCGAGTGAAACCGAACAGTCAATCGGACGTGAGGACTACGGTGAGCCGGTAACGCCGTGACTAAAAGGCAAAAGAAAGCACGAAACTAACCCAATTCGGGAGACGAATCGCCTCTAGAGCAAGTACACACAGTCCCAATGGTAACGCGGATCAATCGGCCTGAATTAAACCATGGCTGTTAAGCTGAAAACTAAGAACGGGAAAGGTATTAACCGGGGCTCCCCAATGCGGGAGGGGCGGAGGGAGGGGAGGGGAGGGACTCACCAATTGTAGGCTCCAGCTTAATGTGGGAATTAATAGCACGACCAACTACCCAACAAAACGGCCTGAGAATCCAAGGTCCGCCTGTGGAAAGACGTAGCGTGGGAATTAGGAGATAAAGTAACAGGGTCGAGGACAACAAAACTAACCAGCTAGAGCACTTACCAGTGTCAAGGGGGAATTGCACGATCGCCAGTTGGTAGTGCCTGCCTCGGCTTGTTGGTATAAGAAAGCCACAGGAAACACGTGACAGCCAAGCCTAGGTCATGTGATAGGAAGTACCGGCTGCGCTGGGATGTGATTAACCGAAGTGAATAGACGGCGGACATGTTGGGTCAGTGTTATGTGATTCAAGTGAATGGAAGGAACAGAAAGAGAATAAATAAAAACCATAATAGGTTAATTAAAAACAATATCAATCTTCCACATTTTGTACAGGCAGGGAAACAGTCATAGAAAACTCTGAAAACAAGGATTTGGAACAAAGTTTTCGGAAGCGTCTAAATTAGAGAAAGCCAGTCCTCATTCCTGTTTAGACCATTGCGGATAGTATCAAGTAGAATAATAAGTTTCAGCTCTTCTTTATTCAGGATTTGTGCCAGATCGCCACCTCTTGGCGGCAGCTTGATGACTCGTAGAACAGTCCATTTGATGTCTTTGTCCTGGTGATTGGCCTGTTGAAAATGTTCAACCAGTGGTGCATTAGGGACATTACAGCGAATCCTGCTGCGGTGTTGACCAATCCTCGTTTTAATCTTCTGGGTAGTCTGCCCTATATAGTTTTTCTTGCAAGGGCACTGAATCAAATAGACCACATTACATGTATTGCAATTTGAGAAACCATTGGAATTAATAGTAATGTCACCGAAAGAAAAAGATTTACCTTCTAAGGTTAGATCACATAAATTACAATTACCACATTTCGCGTGTCCCAGTAATGGCGTGAGACCCCAACATGCATTAAGAGTTGTGGGAGATGTTTTTTTGGGGATCGCAGCGCGCACTAGGGGATCTTTTAAATTGCGGTTTTTTCGGAAGGCAAATAGTGGTCTTTCCAGCTTGAGGTTGCCCGCATTCAGTATGGGCCAGTGTTTCAGAACAGATTTCCGCATCTGATTGGAGATGACAGAGAAAGTGGTGACACAGACAATTCTTTTGGTTTCTTTCTTGGGGTTGGGTGTGAGCAGTGTTTCCCTGGGGCAATACCATGCCCTTTTCTGGGCGTTGCGAACAAGTCGCTTGGGGTAACCTCGTGCTTTGAGTTTTTCGGACAGGACCGAAGCCTCGGTGAAGTAATTCTCTTTTGAAAAGCAGTTGCGCCGAATGCGCAAAAATTGAGAATATGGTAAGGAGTCCCTCAAGGCCCTAGGGTGATTACTCTCATATCTAAGCAATGTATTCCGTTCGGTGGGCTTCCTGTAAAGTTTGGTGAGAAGCTCACCTTCAGAGTGATATATGGTCAAATCAAGGAAGGGAATGGATGAAGAGTCAGTGGAGAGTGTGAACTGGAGACCAAGGCAGTTATTATTAAGCCAGTGTTGGAAATTGGTCAGTGAGTCAGTACTATTGTGCCAAATTAGAAAAATATCGTCAATATATCGACGCCATATTTGGATGCCAGATATAAAGGGGTTAGTGGGTGACAAAATGGTGGTGGTTTCCAGAAAATCCATGCAAAGAATGGCCAAGTTCGGGGCAAAAATAGCGCCCATCGACGTGCCTTTGACCTGCTGGAAAAATATGTCATCAAAACAAAAGAAGTTCCTAGTGAGGCAAATCTCAAGTAATTTCAGAATAAATAATGTGGGGACTCCATGCGGCCTAGGTCTAGATTCAAGAATTTGTTGGATAACTCTGAGGGCAAAGGGCTGTGGAATATTGGTATAAAGTGATTCCACGTCAAGAGTACACAGGAGGTGCTCAGAAGGATCAAATGGGTGGTGCTCTATCAAATTGATCATGTCCCCTCCCTCCGCCCCTCCCGCATTGGGGAGCCCCGGTTAATACCTTTCCCGTTCTTAGTTTTCAGCTTAACAGCCATGGTTTAATTCAGGCCGATTGATCCGCGTTACCATTGGGACTGTGTGTACTTGCTCTAGAGGCGATTCGTCTCCCGAATTGGGTTAGTTTCGTGCTTTCTTTTGCCTTTTAGTCACGGCGTTACCGGCTCACCATAGTCCTCACGTCCGATTGACTGTTCGGTTTCACTCGATCATGCACTAGCTCACCGAACAACGTTTTCTTCGCATGGCTTACCACACGCCCCATTAAGGACCCTTGCTAGTCCTTCGCGCGCACTTTAGCAACTTACAGTCTGAATGCGCTGTCTCGCAATTTTCATTCAGGTAAATTCACCAGTTAAATCCACTTCCTTCGCGCCAATAATCAACCACTCGTTGTGTTCCTCACGTATGGCATGCCGTGCATGGTAACTGGCACCATTGATTTTTCTCAGTGATAATATTTTTTCCTTCTCCCTTTCTTCCTTTTCCATTCTCACAGGAATTGTAAAATCAGGCTTTTTATTCCTTCTAGTCCTGATGATGATCTATGTAATTTTTGAATAGATCGAAACGTCGTCGACCCCATGTACAAACATGCATTTTAAACGCATTTGTTAAAAACTGTGCATGACTTTGTACCTTAAAGAAAGCTTGCCTTGTATCTCGAATTGGCAAAAAGCTTCATTCTTCAGCCTGATGTATGTTTCTTTTGTTTGACTGTCTGTACCTTTTTGTTCAGTTGTTAAGGACACAGGACTGTGTCCCACTCTTCAATCTATTATATGTCAGAAAATAATTCTATTGATTATTAAAACTTCAATGCCCGGCTGGGCATTGTACGAGCAATATAGAGCCGATTCTGGTCTATATTTATTGCATGTTGTATTGTTTTTGAAGGACCTTTTGTTTTTTAAATAAGTACGTACCCTGGGTCCTTCCTACCTAACGGGTTTCCCCTTGTCAAGCATTAATATAGTTAGCACAATCGCTGGATTGTAAGGGATGCTCTCCCTAATTCTCTCAAATTGAGTGGCCTGTCCTTGTTCTCCTTTAATTCCTTCTAACTTCAACTTGACCTTTCAATTAATATGTCAGACCATGCACCTCTATACTCAGATGAATACATAAAGAAGATCTGCGAAGGTCCATCACTATTTACCGATGCAGCTGACAACACTGCTAGCCCAAATATTTCCCTGTCAGAACAACTAGAAAAATGTAAGAAAAAGCAGATACGTCTCCAACTCATGGTTCGTATGTTAACTGAATACCTTAAAGCCGACATTATCCCAGTGGGGCTCCAAGTGAGAAATATTCCTGGTATATTCACGGACAACCCCAAATACATTACCAACTTCAGTTATATTGGCACAACGTGCTCTAGACATTGGTTAGTCCTGGGTATCGAGATTGCAACCGAAACACTAACGACACTCATTGAGGAACTGACTGAGATTGAGAAACAGATAAAAGACTCCAGTTCAGTCACTGAGGCCAAGAAATTGATTGAATCTGTTCAAAAATCCGTTGATGAATTCCAGAGAATTGAACAAAACAAAAAATCTCTCAAAGTAAAGAAGGATATCAAGGCATATTCAGTTGAACGTACATACCCCTACCTTCAAAAAGACTTTTATACCAACAGATCTTACTCAAATCCGCAGAACAACAGACCTTGGGGTCGCTTCAACAAACGGAATACCCTTGTTGGCTTCTCAGACACCTCAGCAGAATCCTCCGATAACTCTGACCCAGGTGAGGGCCCTAGTACTTCCTCCAGAAATCAGAATTTTTTAGGCAGAGGCCAGACAGAACCGTCGAGACGGGGGCGAGTCAAACGGGCACAGAGATGGTACAACCAACCCGGCGAACGGCAGACCAGACAGAAGTTTTACCAATGGTAAACTCCGCCATGACCACCACCCCACAATTGGCAACTATTCCCATTTTTAATCTGTCTTCACACACCCTACTTGACACTGAATTATCTCTGCTCAGTAAAGGACTCTCTTTTGTCCCTACAACGCATCCTAACTATCTTGACCTTCATGCTGAGCTACTTAGATTTTTCAGACGCCTCCGCCTGCATGCCTATTTTTTGAATAATGCCACACCTCAACCGACGGCATTTACACCATTCCGTCCCCCTTCAACCTTTTTCCCAACATCAAACATGGTACCGGTGGAAATCGTCACCTTTAAAAAAATGGTACTCAAAGACCTCAATACCTTGAAAGACACAAAAAAGTTTATTCCATTTAACATTACCCTTCCAGAAAAGAAAGCTATTGAATCTCTAAAAAATAACGACTCCGTTATCATTAAATCCGCAGACAAGGGTGGAGGTATAGTTCTTCAAGAACTGACTGATTACAAAGCAGAGGTATTCCGCCAACTACACAACACTGAACACTACTGCAGACTTCCTAGAGACCCCACAACTGAATTACAGGCTCTTATATTTCAAATTACCACTGAAGGAAGAGATGAGGGTTTTCTTAGCCCTAAAGAACTCCAATTTCTCAATGCCAAATCACCCAGGACACCGGTAATTTACACTCTTCCAAAAATACACAAACACCTTACCACTCCCCCCGGCCGCCCTATAGTCTCTGGTTGCGGCTCTATTCTAGAACCGCTCGGTCAGTATGTCAACTATTTTATAAAAGACTACGTGCCTCAGACTCAATGCTATATTAGAGACAGCATGGACATGATCAATTTGATAGAGCACCACCCATTTGATCCTTCTGAGCACCTCCTGTGTACTCTTGACGTGGAATCACTTTATACCAATATTCCACAGCCCTTTGCCCTCAGAGTTATCCAACAAATTCTTGAATCTAGACCTAGGCCGCATGGAGTCCCCACATTATTTATTCTGAAATTACTTGAGATTTGCCTCACTAGGAACTTCTTTTGTTTTGATGACATATTTTTCCAGCAGGTCAAAGGCACGTCGATGGGCGCTATTTTTGCCCCGAACTTGGCCATTCTTTGCATGGATTTTCTGGAAACCACCACCATTTTGTCACCCACTAACCCCTTTATATCTGGCATCCAAATGTGGCGTCGATATATTGACGATATTTTTCTAATTTGGCACAATAGTACTGACTCACTGACCAATTTCCAACACTGGCTTAATAATAACTGCCTTGGTCTCCAGTTCACACTCTCCACTGACTCTTCATCCATTCCCTTCCTTGATTTGACCATATATCACTCTGAAGGTGAGCTTCTCACCAAACTTTACAGGAAGCCCACCGAACGGAATACATTGCTTAGATATGAGAGTAATCACCCTAGGGCCTTGAGGGACTCCTTACCATATTCTCAATTTTTGCGCATTCGGCGCAACTGCTTTTCAAAAGAGAATTACTTCACCGAGGCTTCGGTCCTGTCCGAAAAACTCAAAGCACGAGGTTACCCCAAGCGACTTGTTCGCAACGCCCAGAAAAGGGCATGGTATTGCCCCAGGGAAACACTGCTCACACCCAACCCCAAGAAAGAAACCAAAAGAATTGTCTGTGTCACCACTTTCTCTGTCATCTCCAATCAGATGCGGAAATCTGTTCTGAAACACTGGCCCATACTGAATGCGGGCAACCTCAATCTGGAAAGACCACTATTTGCCTTCCGAAAAAACCGCAATTTAAAAGATCACCTAGTGCGCGCTGCGATCCCCAAAAAAACATCTCCCACAACTCTTAATGCATGTTGGGGTCTCACGCCATTACTGGGACACGCGAAATGTGGTAATTGTAATTTATGTGATCTAACCTTAGAAGGTAAATCTTTTTCTTTCGGTGACATTACTATTAATTCCAATGGTTTCTCAAATTGCAATACATGTAATGTGGTCTATTTGATTCAGTGCCCTTGCAAGAAAAACTATATAGGGCAGACTACCCAGAAGATTAAAACGAGGATTGGTCAACACCGCAGCAGGATTCGCTGTAATGTCCCTAATGCACCACTGGTTGAACATTTTCAACAGGCCAATCACCAGGACAAAGACATCAAATGGACTGTTCTACGAGTCATCAAGCTGCCGCCAAGAGGTGGCGATCTGGCACAAATCCTGAATAAAGAAGAGCTGAAACTTATTATTCTACTTGATACTATCCGCAATGGTCTAAACAGGAATGAGGACTGGCTTTCTCTAATTTAGACGCTTCCGAAAACTTTGTTCCAAATCCTTGTTTTCAGAGTTTTCTATGACTGTTTCCCTGCCTGTACAAAATGTGGAAGATTGATATTGTTTTTAATTAACCTATTATGGTTTTTATTTATTCTCTTTCTGTTCCTTCCATTCACTTGAATCACATAACACTGACCCAACATGTCCGCCGTCTATTCACTTCGGTTAATCACATCCCAGCGCAGCCGGCACTTCCTATCACATGACCTAGGCTTGGCTGTCACGTGTTTCCTGTGGCTTTCTTATACCAACAAGCCGAGGCAGGCACTACCAACTGGCGATCGTGCAATTCCCCCTTGACACTGGTAAGTGCTCTAGCTGGTTAGTTTTGTTGTCCTCGACCCTGTTACTTTATCTCCTAATTCCCACGCTACGTCTTTCCACAGGCGGACCTTGGATTCTCAGGCCGTTTTGTTGGGTAGTTGGTCGTGCTATTAATTCCCACAACAAGCTGGAGCCTACAATTGGTGAGTCCCTCCCCTCCCCTCCCTCCGCCCCTCCCGCATTGGGGAGCCCCGGTTAATACCTTTCCCGTTCTTAGTTTTCAGCTTAACAGCCATGGTTTAATTCAGGCCGATTGATCCGCGTTACCATTGGGACTGTGTGTACTTGCTCTAGAGGCGATTCGTCTCCCGAATTGGGTTAGTTTCGTGCTTTCTTTTGCCTTTTAGTCACGGCGTTACCGGCTCACCGTAGTCCTCACGTCCGATTGACTGTTCGGTTTCACTCGATCATGCACTAGCTCACCGAACAACGTTTTCTTCGCATGGCTTACCACACGCCCCATTAAGGACCCTTGCTAGTCCTTCGCGCGCACTTTAGCAACTTACAGTCTGAATGCGCTGTCTCGCAATTTTCATTCAGGTAAATTCACCAGTTAAATCCACTTCCTTCACGCCAATAATCAACCACTCGTTGTGTTCCTCACGTATGGCATGCCGTGCATGGTAACTGGCACCATTGATTTTTCTCAGTGATAATATTTTTTCCTTCTCCCTTTCTTCCTTTTCCATTCTCACAGGAATTGTAAAATCAGGCTTTTTATTCCTTCTAGTCCTGATGATGATCTATGTAATTTTTGAATAGATCGAAACGTCGTCGACCCCATGTACAAACATGCATTTTAAACGCATTTGTTAAAAACTGTGCATGACTTTGTACCTTAAAGAAAGCTTGCCTTGTATCTCGAATTGGCAAAAAGCTTCATTCTTCAGCCTGATGTATGTTTCTTTTGTTTGACTGTCTGTACCTTTTTGTTCAGTTGTTAAGGACACAGGACTGTGTCCCACTCTTCAATCTATTATATGTCAGAAAATAATTCTATTGATTATTAAAACTTCAATGCCCGGCTGGGCATTGTACGAGCAATATAGAGCCGATTCTGGTCTATATTTATTGCATGTTGTATTGTTTTTGAAGAACTGTTCCCAGCTATGGCAGAGGCAGGCAGGGCCACATCTCTGAGCCCTACACCCGTTTTGTTCAACTATGGTAATGGGTTCCCAAACTGGTGTCCCTGGACCCCTAGGGGTCCGTGGCACATTCCCAGGGGGTCCCCAGGCAGGAGTTTTAAAAAGCAATGTAAAGTTCCTTGTATAATCAACAGTTTTCAATGCAACAATAAAAGTTTCAAGATAACTCCAGTGATTAATGTACCTGCTGGAGAGAGAGATGGTGGTTTTGTCTATTGGCAGCTTTGACTGCTCTAAGGAAGCGCAGAGGTTTAATATGCCTGCGCCAAAGAACATGTACTATGCATTTAAAAAAACAATATTGTATGTGCATAGCTCAGTGGGTTACGGCTTTTGTCACTGAGCTTCTGTTGTTACTGTGCAGTTCATAAGTTACAATCGTAAACTAGTACAGTGAGCTATGAACTGCCATCAAATAGCTGCATTCAAACTGCATGGTACAAGATAGTAAGTTATGTTTTCTCTCAGTCTTTCACTATCCTGATGCTATTAATAAAGGTTTATTTGGGTAGAAATAAATTCTTATTAACGTCAATGCTAACCACTGTTATGTTCTGAATCCTGAGTTTGTGCTTCTCCAGACCAAGCACTCTTAAAAAATTTCTACCGGTATAGATGACATGAATCCCACACCTTGAAGTCCCCTTTGCCTTATGTAACATTTACTATACACTGATTTGCACATGTATGATTCATTGTCCCTGCCCTACACTGTTATGAGAGATGCTATGAAACAAATGCAATACATGTGACACAGGAGCTACCGAGAGATAAGAGGCACTGTAGGAGGGTGATAGTGAGGGAATCATTGAGGAGCCCAACAAAAGATCGTTGTATCCTGCTACACAGTAAGGGCATCATTTACTATGCTTTAAAAGCTAATACAATTCAATATATAATGACAAATGTATGTGAAATGCACAATGTTTTGCAAATTTACTTAGGGGGTGGGGAGACAGCCCCCCAAAGCTCCCTTTATAGTGGTCAGGCTCACTCACTACACTTAGTGCGCATAGTGGAGGGACTGTTCTGACAACATTTGCCAGGGCTGCCTTGGGTTTCCAGTACGACCCTGCCAGAAGCAGGAGCCTCATACCGCAAAATAAAAGCAAACATTGAAAAATTTGTGGCCGAGGTGCAGCACCAACCTTCCCATTAAAATCTTTACATTTTTGCCAATTTTTCAAATATAAAATAATCAAATCTTTAGCTATGAGAGTATTTGTTTGGTACGCACTTGTTTGTGTATTTTTCACGGACTTCTGTATTAATGTTTGAAATTTAAATAGTACAAATTGCTTGGGGGTCCCTGGCTTCCAATAGTGACTTACTGGGGGTCTTCAGGAGTCAAAAATGTGGGAACCACTGCTCTGATACACTATTGAGGTGGACATGGCAGCTCTAACTTTCTCACCCCAGCTCCCCCTCAGGCTGGTAGTAGGTGGCTCGGCAGGGAAAGGGTACAGCCTGGTGGTACGGAAGCTGCATTGGGAGACTGTGCAGCTCAGTATGTGCTGCCACACCAGGGTCTCCCACACCCTGCGGCAGGTGACACATCACAAGGTTGCACCCTTTCCCAATCCTTTGTTACAAAGACTGTGGGCACACACAGGCCTTCTGGTGCAAGAAGGACATTTATTTATGTGAGTGGTACCATCTATGCAGTGATCAAGGCTCATTTCAGAGCTGAAACACATTGGTGCCACTCAAATAAATAAATGCACTCTTTGTACTGGAGTGGCTGCGTCCATTATCTTTGTTTCAAAGAAGTAGACATGTAATATTTAAGTGTTTCAAAGTTAAGTGGAGCATGTTGTCAGCATGACAGGCATGGTGTAGGCTGGGAGGATTTGGAAGAGGAGTAAAGGACATCAAATGAATCATTCTTTTCCAGGTTAAGCAAGGTATGATTAAGTTGATGTATGGGAATAGTCTGATATATGGTGCATTTTCCCATTACTTATGTGACTTTCTAACTAAGACAGTGTACATCTTGGTGAGGTGCAGTATACAAAGGGAGTGTGATTTTGCTCATAGCTTTAAGAGTGACCAAAGAGGGAAAAAATATGAAACAAGTGGAGGAGCAAAATCATTTGTAGGAAACAATATGTAGGACAGGTAACTTTTATTTTTATTGTGGCGAGGAAGGGAAGAAAATCATTGCTTCTTCAGGTGGTAGAATTGTTTGCATGTAAAATGTAGAGTAGTAGTAAGTACTAATCAGGCTCCTCTTTATCTTTCCTCCCTTCAGGACTACTGAAGACAACCAAAAAGGGGAGGAAGGCATCATGGCCAAAGATTCGGTGTCACCACAAACTCCGCACCAGCCCTTCCCAGCGGTGCTAGTAAGTCATATTTATTATTTCTTACTTTTTAACAACTAGGATGCATTATGGCCTTCTGTATTTTTTTGTATTTTCCTTTTTCCGCTCACCTACTTTAGTGCCTGTGTTAACCCCCCATATCTGCTTGGCTGTTTTTTATATTCCCTCTGTTTCTTCAGCTGACTTTCTCATGTCCATAGCTTTTTCTCCCCTTTTATGTTATTGTGGCAGTACACTTTCCTTCACCCCTCTTACTGGTTAACTGAACAGGAAGGAAAGCAGACTCACAACATATAGGTTGGCAAGATGCTTTATTGAAGCAGTCAATAGTACAAGAACATAGATCGTCATGGGCTCCAACAGGAGTTCACCCAGTACTTAATTTAGCCGGTAGTTTCCAGTGCTCAGCACCGGCACTTCATTACAACACCGGTGCTTTTCATGAGCACCAGTTAAGGACACATTCATTTACAGGGAAATTAAGTAATTTTCCCTAAATCACAGGATGTCGAACTGACTCCGAGACTCAAATCTGGGTCCCGAGCTCCGGAACTCTGGCAATTACATCACATCCTCTGCCCACTTTCATGTTGAGTAGTTGATTCTGTTTTAGGCGGCACTAACAGGAGAAATGGGCTCATGCAAGTTGTCTCCTGATGAGATCCCAAGCACTGAGGGGCATATTATCAAGAAACGGGGTTAAAATTATCACCACTTTAGCGGCAGAAAACTGCTGCTAAAGCGGCGATATTGGGTTTGATAATATGCCCTTGAGAATTCCCATAGAAGCCCATGTCCTGGTGTCAACATGGGCTTCTATTGGAATTCTCTGCGGCATATTATCAAGCCCATTATCGCCGCTTTAGCAGCAGTTTTCTGCCGCAAAAGCTGTGCTAATTGTAACGCCGTGCTTGATATTATGCCCCTTATTTCTTTACAAATTAACCACTGAGTTCACCCCAGGTCTAACTCTTCCAATGGCAACTGTGAAGCACCCCAAAATACAAGGTTTCATGATGATCTCACAAAAGAGCAGCATGACATTCCTCTCCCCTCATTTCAACAATGTTTTTCCTGATAATTTTCTTATGTTTTTTTTAATGTTGAACTCTTGGCTACTTGATTTTTAAAATCTCAAATAAACCTTTCAAAGTGATACTTTGAATAATGATAACTTCACATTGGTTTAGATAGGTATTGTTTTTCAACTTGTGCAAAATACTCTGGTTGTTACTGATATTCTAAATATGTTTGTTATGTTTTTGTCTAGGTCCTCCATTACTCTTGAGTGATGATGCTGCTGAAGAGGGCATATTCCAACTTGTTGAGGAAGGGGCAGAAGCAGCTGCTGGGATGAGTTGTAAGTTTCTGATGTATTCCTTCCTTGCTTCCAAGCACAGATACCAATCCCTTTATAAATCAAACAGCCTTCGATATTTTTGTCTAAGGCTCTCTACCATTAAAATTAAGCTGTAGAAGAAAAGGTGTGCTGCCCAGTGCTCACTTATACCTACCACCTCCTAAAATATGTTCCAGTCAGCCCATCCTATTTCAGCATGTGCCACATTTCTCCCACAGTTTCTGCCTAAGTGTTTACGTGTCATGGTTTCCAATACTGTTCCATCCTTTACCTTCAATTAGCTATGCAACTAAGCCTACTGCATTATTTATCACCCACCCTGTCAACAGCCAAACCTAACCCTAGTTACTTACTTACTCAGGAATACAATATGTTGTACATCTAATGAATATGGGCTGGAGGGTGTAGTGTGAGAGTCTAGACTCAGGAAGGGAATCAAGAGCGCGTAGGAGAAGAGCAAGGCCATTGGGATTTGTGGCACATCATTTGTTGCTCCAAAACATGCTGCCCTGCTAAATTTGCTCCATTAATGTTGCACTATATATCACTATATATATAAATATCAAATAAATTGTGCTGCATACATGTAATGTGACATATATTTCAATTGCAATATATACAATAAGTGTGTGGTGAAAGTGACTGTCGCTCATGAATTCATTTTATCTTTTCAGATATACTAAAGAAAACCTATTTTTGATTACGGCAGTGGTCATAGATTATTCCCACCACATACTGGTTTTATGTGTGGGAAGGTCCTGTGATAAAGAATCACATAAACATAAATGCATGCATGTTTAAAATATTGCTCAGCCCTAATGTAGGTGTATCCTGAAACACCTTGCTGTGTGGACTGCCATCCACTTTAATAGCCACAGTCTCCATTGTGCTTTTCCCAGCTGTAGCAGTTTCTAGATATCACCTCTTTCCTGTAACTTGGCATTATGTGTGAGTGTTTCTGTAGTGCCTGCAATGGGAATCAGGGGTGATGATAGAACAAACACAACAGTGCTTATTCCTAACACTTTCCAAGTATATTTTTTTCTTCACATTTTGGGATTTAGGTTTGTAAAAAGATATCAAAACTATTTGTCCCAGGGTGCAATTGAAAAATAACATACTAAATAATGTACTAACAAATCAATCAACTCCACAGCAAATCTAACCTCAACTAATAACATTGCAAACACTAAAAAGGCTAACTAACTTAGGATCTACTAACTAACTACTTCCACCCACCCCAATATTAATGTGAACATAAAATGTTAGTTTCCTTACCTGGTCTGAAGAATCTAGAACCTGCATTTTACATCCTTGAGCTCTGATAACCAATAATGTGGATACAAAGAGTGTACAATGGACTTAACATGAATACAAAATGGCAACAAAATACAAATCAAAAATAGACTCATGTTACTTTGGGGTCCATATAAAAAAACATTTTATGTACTTAAAAATGATAAACAAGTGTAACAATTTAGACAAGGACTATTTATGTTTAAATGTGCTCAAAATATGTCCAATAAATGTTTATTTGAAAATTTTTTAATAAAAAATGTTACTTGCCTCCCATAGGTTTATTGTCAAAAATGTTACACAGTGCTCTTTCTTTTACTTATTCTTATTTTTATAATTCTGTTTCCCATTGTGAGATACTTGCTTTATATTTTCTATAACTAACTTTCTATACATTTGTACACATTGTGAAGAAACAACTTTGATTAACATTTAGGGCCTCATTACGATGTCAGTCGGAAAGCATTCCAACCCACTCCTTGTCGGAAGCGTTCCGACCAACTCAGGAAATCCAACCGACCAATTATGATGTTTCCGAACACCGTTTGGTCAGGCTCCCATTGACTTCAATGGGAGCCTGTGTTCCAACCGACAACACGGGCTCCCATTGAAAACTGGGGTGGCCTCGGAAAACCTTGCACCCTGTTGCAGGCACCCCATTGTGCCTGCCACACTGTGCATGGTTGTCCCCCACGGGCCCCAACCCGAAGCATCCTGGTAAAGAGGGCCTGCTACAGGCCGGTTGTTCAGACAGACTGATTTTGAATGGCTGTCGGAATCCGACATCGTAATAGGCCGGTCGAAAACGCGGTCCATAGACCTATACGATTCGGCTCCGACTCGGAGTCTCCAAATGCTAGTAAGAACCAAGTCAGTAAGACCAAACAGTTACCTTCCATCGTAATCGGTCAGTCAGAAATGTTTCCGAGTTTGTCGGAAACATGGGTTCCGACATGGCTTAGGAAAATCCAAATGCTGTTCGGGGCCTTTCCGACCGACATCGTAATGAAGCCCTTAATGTATATACCTATATGTTTTTCTATTTTTAATATATACCAAATGCTTGTAATATTTTTAACCTATGTCTATCCATGTATATTTAAAGTAAATAAATTATTACGAAGTTATACAAAGCATAATAGTATTTTGTGACTAAGAGAGGTTATCTCATAGAATTTGCTATTCTATTCTTAACCAACAAACATTAAAGAAACTGCAGATATTAGAAGTGGGGGGCAAATGTAGTGTTGTAATTCATATCCCACATTGGTAAAAGTGTATATATTGAAGAATCTGTCAGGATGCACAGAACATGCTTACTGCTGCATGCCGGTCCGCACAGACGCAGCCTACTTCAGAAGCAATGTTGTGCAAAATAGTTACTGGTTGAGGGGGATAAAACCCTACTCAAACCCTACTCAAGCAACAACCACAAACATTGTCAGGGTGAAACACAAAAAGTCACTAAATTAACCTGTTCTTTAACCTCTGGTAACTTAGTACTAAGCGGTTACGCTTAACTTAGAGGCAAATTGTAAAGTATTATGCACACAAACAGCAATTAAGTGGAACCACAGAAGAAGGAAAATCCAGCACCAAGTTAGAAAAGTAGAGCAACATTGAATAAATATATTGACATCAAATTGACAAAAATCCAATCAGTAGAACCGGAGATATACAATTTCAAAGATTTAAGGTAAGTATAGCTGCTAAAAGCACAAATGCCACTTGCCGTTCTGTGGTCGTGCGTGGCCAGGTGAAAGTCCCATGTTCAGGCCAACCTCAATGGAGCATTGGCTGAATACAGGGACCAGGTTAGACCCACTGAAAAAGTTACCATATCAAAGTCTGGTGCAAAGAGTTCAGTTCGCGGGGGGGGGGAGTTCGTGAGGAGTAAGGAGAGTGTCACAGGTGGTTGTTGCTGCAGCACGAAGATCCTGTTGGGTGTTGTTAATAGTCGTTGCTGGAGCTTTACACTGGTGGTCACTGTAGGCTGTTGGTACTGGAGCGCGAAGTTGCCGATCGTCGCTGACGGTGGCTGTACCATGAACAGTTGGGAACACAGGAGCGTTGCGTTAGTGGTCGGCTTGGGTGGCAGATTCTGACACAAAAAGACCCATTTGCAGTCGCGAAGAGCCCAAAACTTTAGAATTTCTCCTTTGTAGTCAGAGGACTGCACTCTGATACTAACCAAGGGCCCAGGGCTTGGGTAGGTGCCTCTTGGGGATCAGGAACTCAGTCTTGCAGAGGCCAGCAGGGGTAAGGTAGGTTTCATTGCATGCCTATGTAGGTCCAGTTGCCTCAAGGCAGTTGCAGGGTGGTCTCAGGAGATTATTATGTCACTGTAGCTCTGAACATGAGGCCAGTCAGCTGACACTTGGAGTCTCTTCAGGTAGCCTGGGGTGAAGGGAGCAGGTCCAGTCCTCCTTCTCAGACAGCAGCAGGGCAGTCCTTCTTCTTTAGTATCCACAGATCAAGAAGTAAACTGAAGAGTTGGCCTGAGGGTCCAATATTTATACTTGCTGCCAGTTTTTAAGTGGGAGAAACTCCTAGACTTCCCCCACAGCTGGTTCTGGAATTTCCTTTCTTCCCCTGCCATGGTCCCACGATGTCTGGGGTCACAAAATGATAGAGTGAAGTTATTTTTGTGTGTGCTGAGGCAGTTCCTTTGAGGTGGAAGTGTGGTAGGAGACAGCTTTAGGTCAGGATGTCCCATCCTGTCAACACCCATTCCCCCTTTTGTGATACTGTCTGGGAGGAATACACAAAGCCCAATGTCAATTACAAATAGTAATGTGACCCAGGATACAGGCTGCAGGCACCAAATAGTTAGGACAAGAAAATGCCAACTTTCTAAAAGTGAAACACACAAAAGGTGTTGGGGGGCTGCGCCATTAAGTCTAATCACTGGCAATAGCTGGGGTAGCACTCTAACCCATGATTCTTTGCTCACCATGCCACCTCGGCTTGGACCCAGCCATGTGAAAATCAGTCTTGACCCTGATTCTCTTGGGAACAGTCCAGCCCAAACTACCAAGCCAGGTCCTTCCAGTCAACTCCGAATGCGGCTGTTGGAATGCCGTCGGCTTGGAGCTCATCTCCCAACCGCCAGCGCTGCGGAATAGCGGTCAGACCGCAATGGTCGGAATTAGGCCTAAAGTGTGGGAAGTGCATACAATGGCATTTTTCAAATTTACTATTCCAACTGAAATCCACAAACACTGGGGAAACAGAATATATTGGGGTTACAGATTTACTCTTTTAATCTCCAATCCCACAAAAATGAGGAAAATGTATATATTTGTGGTGGATTTAACTAATCTAGCTACAATTCAACACATTTTTTTTAGATTTTAAATAATAAATGTGCTACAAGTATTACACTTAAATGTAACTCACAAATTATTGTGTTTCCCTTTTTGTTGATTTAACAGTTATCAAAAAACAGTTTTTTTGTTCTTTATAACATTGAGGTTTATATGTAATTTTATATTAAATAAAATGATACCCACAAAATAAATACACATGTGTATATATATATATATATTCACTGAAAAAACCATAGGTTTCACACATGTTATAGTTAGCGGAAATTTTACTGATAAAAAACCAATGAAATTCCCCCGTTATAGTTAGTGCAGGCAACTATAACTCACGCGACCGCAATCCTCTGCTGATGCTAATACTGTATTTAGACACTTATTTGCCCATGTCTTCTTCCATACATTTTTAGCTATACATATATTACAAATATTTTTTTTTCATAAAGACACATATGTCATCAGCAGAAGATTGCGGTCGCGTGAGTTATAGTTGCCTGCACTAACTATAACGGGGGAATTTCATTGGTTTTTTATCAGTAAAATTTCCGCTAACTATAACATGTGTGAAACCTATGGTTTTTTCAGTGAATTTGCAAGGTTTTTTAAATGCTAATTCCTAACTATAACGTGTGTGAAACCTATGGTTTTTTCAGTGAATTTGTACGGTTTTTTAAATGCTAAGTTACTTTACGCCATTCGTGGCGTGCGCGCCCACTTAACGCGCCCACTTAACGCAGTTCGTTCCGTGCGCGCACAGTGAGCACCGCGCACCCACTTTACGCAGTTAGTGCCGTGCACGCACGGTGGGCACGCGGTGCCCACGTTACGCTAGATGGGCCATGTACGCACGATGCGCTTCGCGCACCGTGCGCACATGGAGGACATATGATGCACTTCGTTTTGAAAGGTAATATTTTAATTTTTCGTATATGTTATAAGCCATGCACAAATGGTGCCCTTCGGGCACCATTTGCACACGGGGTGGAGAGAGTGTGGATAATTTTTTTTTTTATTATTTTTTTTTAAAATATTTTAGTTTAACTCATCTTTAATAAGCCATGCACAAATGGTGCCCTTCGGGCACCAATTGCACACGGGGTGGGGAGAGTGTGGATAATTTTTTTTTTTTTATAATTTTTTACCGTACGCGTACGGTAAGCGTAATCGGCGAAATTAGCGAAAAAATAAAAATTCCGTTTTTGGCCTTGGGGGATCTTTGGGGACTCCCTCAACATTGCTATGTGTGTGGGAGCTGTCTAAACAGCCCCTTTACATGTTTTTGTGCTTTATATTTTAAACATCACTCTCAGTGCAAGAGAGAAAATGGCGGCCGCCGCTTCCTGGTTTCGGCCGATTCGAATGTTTACTAAGATCTAAGAGCCAATCAGAATCGCGCTCGCGCACGCCACCGTACGCGTACGGTAAGCGTACCGTAGGCGCACCGTAAGCTGGCTCAGATATATATATTGATTTAAAGGCTATTTTCTCAGAATCTACTGAACAGATTTACACCAAACCTACAAAAGGCACTTCCTTGACCTGAGGACTACCTCTCTGCCAAATTTCTAGTAATTCTGTTCAGCCGTTCGGGCTGTAGCCCTGTCTAAAGGTCCTATGGAAAAATGCATGGGAAAAACGCGTTTTGGGACCCCCCTTTTATCTCAGCCCCCGCTTGACGAATCCCCCCGAGACTTTCAGGGAAGGAGCGGAGCGTAGCGCCCCACCTATTTTGAAAAATTCGCGAGGATTCGTCGACCGGCGCCAAAGTTATTCAAAATAGAATGTTGCGGATTTCCTATGGAAACGTGGTCCTAACTATAACTACCTACTGGCGACCGCCAGTAGGTAATATATATATATATTCACTGAAAAAACCATAGGTTTCAGGGGTGTTATAGTTAGCTGGACTTTTCACTTGTACAAAACCATTGAAATTCCCCCGTTATAGTTAGTTCAGCTAACTATAACTCGGGCGCCCGCAATGCACTGCTGATGACGTCACATATTACATCACTCATGACATGGTCAGTGACATCACTCATGACATCACTGATGACATCTCAAATGACATCACTGATGACATCACTGATGACATCATCCAGTGAATGTGTGTTTTTCTGAAAATTAAATATGTTTTATATATGTATATCTCAAGGTCGATGGAAGAATAAATGGGTATATAAGTGTCTAAATGGATGATTTGTTTTTGAAAAATTGATTGTGTAACTGACTGATTAAGTGTATCATAGTGAATACATGGCTTAGTGAGTAATGTTTAAATATGTAAATATCTGTATCAGTCTCTCACTTTGTGTATAAGTGGCTGCATGGGTTGGTGAGTAGCTACATGGGTGTCTATATAGGTTATTAGTTGGTTTTTGGAGTATCAGTCTGAGTGTCTGCATGGTTCGGTGGGGGGTATTACGTAGTGCATAGGTGCATGAATGAGTGACTCACTGTTTGTATGTGTTGAACACAGCATGTGTGCAGGACTGTATGGGTGGATGAGTGTGTGTATGGGTGTGTTAGTGAGTGAATGACTGTCTCAATAGTGTCTTTATGAGTAACTACATATGTTTTAAACTAGTATATGTGACTATTGGTGTATATATGTGAGTATATGTGAGAGTGAGAGATTGAAAGAGTTCCTGTATGAATAAGTATGTGTTTCTATAAGTGATTGTTTAAAAGACTAAGTATGTGTAAGTTTCCGTAGAAGTAAGTATGGTGGTGTGTGTATAACTGTATATGCAAGTAAATGTATGTTTGATTCTTTATTAGCATGAGTGACTATGTGTGTGAGTAACTCTATGGATGAGTGGCATTGTGTAACAGGATGTATAGGTGTATGAGTACATATGATGAGTGAGTACATGTATGAGTGACTGTATAGGACTGTTGGTGAATGAGTGGATGTGTATGTGGATCTTAGAATTACTGAAGAGGTTGTTGTAACTGGTATTGGTATGTCCATTGTTTTGAAAATTTTAGTCTCTATTTTTGAATGTGTGTATCAAAGGTTATATTAGGGTGAGAGGAGGTCTGCCACTCTATCACAAGGATGATGTCATCAGTGATGTCATCAGTGATGTCATTTGAGATGTCATCAGTGATGTCATGAGTGATGTCACTGACCATGTCATGAGTGATGTAATATGTGACGTCATCAGCAGTGCATTGCGGGCGCCCGAGTTATAGTTAGCTGAACTAACTATAACGGGGGAATTTCAATGGTTTTGTACAAGTGAAAAGTCCAGCTAACTATAACACCCCTGAAACCTATGTTTTTTTCAGTGAATTTCTGAGGTTTTTTAAATGCTAATTCCTAACTATAACGTGCCTGAAACCTATGGTTTTTTCTGTGAATTTCAAAGGTTTTTTAAATGCTAATTTCTAACTATGCCTACAGAGATAGGACATGTGAAGAAAGAAGAAAAAATGCACAGAAAGAAACAAAAGAAGTGCAGAAAGAAGCAACAGAAGTCCTCAAATACGAAGATAAGTGCAGGAAGAAGGATAACGTGCAGAAAGAACAAAAAGAAGAGCAGAAAGAAGCCTTGTTGCAAAATCATCCTGTACCCTCAACTTTTTCAGACGGATACTGGTGGTAACTGAGCCTGACTAACCAGTCCTAGAGCCAGTGCTATGTTAAAAGACACTTAGAATACAGTGAAAACACCTACATACACTAGGGAACATCATGCGTTGGGGTCCCCCTGTGATTAGCATGACCTCCTCTGTAAGCCCCTAGTATATAAGAGGGCATGGGGATTAAAACTACCTCTTAAAACAGGCCACAGGGCGTTTTTGCACACGTTAACTCAGGCCCCGTCCCCTCCCTTCACCACTGTGTAAACACGCCCTGTGTCCATTTTTAGTTGGGAGATTAAGTTCATTTGAATCCTGAGGGTCCCTGGGGTCCAACTAGCCCACTAGGTACCTCCAGTAAGTGCCACAGAGCTGCGTTGCAGAGAGGTGTAAAAAGTGGCACGGCCTGGACCACCTCTCTGCAATGCAGCTCAGTGGCGCTTACTGGAAGCACTTGGTGGGCTAGTTAGCCCCCAGGGGCCCTCAGTATTGAAGGGAAATTATATCCCCAATTTAAAACGTGCCATAGTGCGTGTTTGCACACGTCACCTCAGGCCCCGTCCCCTCCCTTCACCACTGTGTAAACGCGCCCTGTGGCTGTTCTAAGTTGAGAGATTAAGTCCCCTTGAATCCTAAGGGTCCCTAGGGTCAAACTAGACCACTAGGTACCTCCAGTAAGCGCCACAGAGCTGCGTTGCAGAGAGGTGTAAAAAGGGGCTTGGCCTCAGAACACCTGGCTGCAGCGCAGCTCCCTGGCGCATACTGGAGATACCTGTTGGGGGCGCGTTTGCAGAGTGCTGCACGGAGGGGGCATGGCCTCCGGCACGATGCCAGTCTTTTATTTATTTTAGTTTTTTAAGAAGGGGGGCTGTTTGGTTCCCCTTCTTATTCTAATTTATTGGCCCTGATGACCCCATCCCCCAGGGCCAGTCTCCTAATTATATTTTTTTGACCCCAATCCCCAGGGCCGGCCACTGTTTTTTATTATTTTTAAAAAATATATATTTATAGACACACCTAGGACATGCTGGACAAACCGTACGTACCTATCACCATGACGATTTGCGTGATATTCATTAAAAGGCGACTATGCATGCAATGAATCCACGTGGAATGTATTTACACCACTAGTGAAGCTCTGACATGTCTGATGCCCTACCGTGCCTAATCCCGGTAGACACCCTTGTCGTTTATTTATACAAACTTGGGTAGCTATTGACGGGCACATTTAATACACATGCACACCAAGCCATTCAAAGGGGATTCGACAAAAATTCGACCAAAACTATGCAAGAAACCCCCCTCACGGTTAATAAAACACACATCCACTGCCGGATGTGTAATACTTTTTATTTTACTCTCTGGAAAGGGGACGAACATCACTTGAGAGTCACAGCGCGCTCCTGACAGAGCCCAATGCTGTGTTACACCCACCATTGCCTGCCGTGTGCCACACACCTCTGTGTTGTATTCCACTAGCTAGTGCATATGCTATGACACTCTCTAGCCCATGTGCACTGTAACACCACCCCGTGAATATGTCATGCCACACTTGTCTTCGCACGGGTTATATTGCCCCATCTAACGTGCCTTTCTCGATGCCTATGTTATAACGCACAGTGCTATGCCATACATATTGCAATCTGGGATCCATATCTTTGTCACAGTGCATATGCAACCTTACACTCCCCAGCACATATTTTATATTACAACTTTAGAGACTAGTTAGGTTACACAACACTGCCCTGTGCATATTACACTCCAAGGCGCATATCGCATAGCACGCGCTAGTGCCTGTGCTATCTCGCGCTCTCCAATGAATCTGTCATTGCGCACAATGTATTGCATATTATATTTCATGCCCGGTTCATCTTATATCACACTTTTTGGTGCATAGTTTATACCATACACTATATCTAGTTTTCATTTTCAATCGTGCTCTCAGGACTATGTTCTATATAACACTGTGTTCACCTACCCTTTTCACGGGCATTACATTTTGCGATAGGGGGTGGAGGGTCAGGGGGTGTTTCTGCCAAGTGAGCCCGGAGTCACAGTCACAAACGTCCTCTTCTTCCTGAATAAAAGTGAGATTATGCTGCATACTTGTTCATATTTTAAGTAGTTCGCACAGACACAATGTTTTAAAAACAATAAAGTTCCTAATACCCGCCTTCTCTGAACAGTTAGCTTGCTGCCCCATCCCCTTCCTCCCTATCCTCTGTTGTGTGAATCCATGGACTAGCCTCCTCCCTCCTGCCATGCATGGTCTGATGTGTTGCCACTGCCCTCAGTATGATGTACCAGTCCACTCCTCCTGCCCTCCATTGCCCAATTCTATGCCCCATCATTGACCTCCTGCTTAAACTCTGTGCTTAGCTTGCTGCCCCTATTCTCCTTCCCCCTGCCCTCCGATGTCTTTGTGCATGCCCCTGCTCCATCCTTTTTGCCCACCATGTCCCATGGACCTGCCACTCCTATCTACTCTGAGTGTTCTGTTGAGCTGCCACTCCCCTCCCACCTGCCTAGCATTGTCAGATGACTGTAACCTGTCCCTGTCACCTCCACCCTGCCTGTCCACATGCCATGCCCCTATCCTCTTCCTCCTGTCCTACATGGTCCATTGTACTGCCACACCCTTCTGCCCTCCCTGGTCTGTTGTGCTGCAGCTGCTCCTCCTGCCTGCCCCGTGTGGTCTGTTGTGAGGTCCCTTCCCCTGAACTTTCTTGTCTGTGCACAGGTCCTCTCCCTCCCTTCTATCCTCCATCGTCCTTTGTGCATGCCCCTCCACCCTCCTTCTTGCCCATCATAGCCATTGTGCTGCCACTAACCCTCCCACTTGCCATGCATGGTCTTCTGTGCTGCCATGGCCCCTCCCACCTTCCCTGTGTGGTCAGTTAGCTGCCCCTGACCCCCTCCCACCTTCCCTCCATGGTCTGTGTGTATGCCATCACAGTCTCACTGTTGCTCTTCATGGTGTGTCTTGCTTCTAGTGCCCATCCTGCCTGACCTCCATGGCTATCTTGCTGCTCCTGCCCTGCCCCCTTGCCCCCAGCCCTACTCCCTCCCTCCTGGCTTGTCTGTTCCATTGTAATGCCCCTGATCCGTCCCTGCTGCCCTTTATGGTCTGTTATGCTGCAGCTTTCTCTCCTGTCTGTCCATTATGGTCAGCTAGCTACCATTGCCTCTTGCCCCTCTGTTCTCTGTTGTCCATGTGCATGGTCCTGTCCCCTCCCTCTTGCTTTCTATGGATTGTTGTGCTGCACTCCCGTGTGGTGTATTGTGCTGCTGCAAACCCTGATGCCTGCCCTGCAGGGTCAGTTTGGTGCACCTCTCCATGTCCCTCCTGTCCTCTGTTATCCAAGTCCATGTCCCTATCACATTTCTTTCCATGATCCAATGTACCATACTTGCGAACATTTTGAACTTGGTAAGAGGGAGATTTTGAAAAAAAACTGGGGTATTGATTTTCCCCTTTGAGTTACATTGAAAAAGAGGATATTGTAGACAGGAGACAGATCAAATAAAGCCCATTTGAGCTTAAAAACATTGGACGTTTCCTGGCTGAATCGGGTCTGTTGGCATGTATGGTTGTACTACCATTGCCTCTTCCTTCTGCCCACAATGGTCTATTACATTGCCACAGGCTTGAAGGAGGGTAGATTTTGTATCACAGGGGGCCCCTGGCCCGTTCTGTCCACACCTGAAGTATGAGACCCTTGTCCTTGCCCTGCCAGCTGCATTTGTAGGCCGTATTAAATTGACCAGCGGGTCCTGTGTTGCTATATAATTATCCTGAGACATCCTTACCACTCAGCCAGTATAAAACCCCTGTGTAGGCCCTTCTGTTCAATATGTAGGCCTCTTTGTTAAATTGACCATAGCTCTGCAATTTTAGTGTATAGCAGTCTGAAGGCAGGTCTGCGAGGCCTTCTGCTCCAAACCAGTAGCCCCCACCCTACCCGAGTGCTCCGTGCTCGGTATCAAAGTTCAACATCCCCCTGAAGCTGTCGACATACAGTAGGCTGCATCCTGGACTGGTACTTGCTTCCTGGGCAGGTTTCCCGCTTTTAAGGAAGTGGCAACCGCAGAGCGTCAAGTTAGGAGAACTGAGGAGATTTTATACATGAATATATTGAATTCCCGTACAATACCCATTATTTTCTGCTTGCTCTATGGAACTTACGATAAGCGATTGGCCTGAGAGACTGACCTTTTCACCCAGTCCATTGTCAGCATTAAGTGGGTAAATGACGAAATGTCTGGTAAAATCTGCAGACGAAGCTTTTGGGTAGCATACGTAGGTAGATGTAGCGTGCAAAGGAGCCCACAAAATGATATAAAAAGGGAGCACCCACAGATATCGACGGACTACCTCGCCGTCTGTATGTAGGTTAACAGGCAGTGCAGGTTTTCCCCAAGAGCTGGGAGCTCTTGTCTTCCTTTGCTTAAAATGTCTTGCTCTGCTTTGCTTGAAGTATCTTATTCTATTTTACCTATATGAAATGTCATGTTATGTTTAACCATTGTTCTCTTTACTTTTGATTTAAAAGATTTTGTATTGTAATTGCAGGAATGCTTGCTCTAAGAGTAAACGTGAGTGTTCCTAGGTAACATTTTCCTTGGTGTAACTTGTTTCTCATGATGCATTTATAGATGTGTTTTCTCTCTCTCTCTGTCAGTACATTAATTGAGATACAGAGAATATCATGACAGCTGTATGATTATCTGGATTCTGTATTTTGTACTTTATGTCTCTATTCTGCGGTTTCTTTGAAGTTGCATCTTCTCATTAAACTGCCATTGTATTCTGCCTCCAATTCCATGTCTCATATGTCTGTTTTCTTCATTTTTGGAGCAAGCGTTCCTAGGCACCCCGGCTCAAATTAAGGTGCCCCTTTTGTCCCTGACTCACTCTCCTGCTCAGTTCTGTGGTGGCTCCCGGGGATCTGGGGACCGCCCCTAGCTTCCTTGACCCGTAATAGATCTTGCCTCCAACAGCCTCTCTTGCAAGTCCTGTATTGTTGGTTTGTTGCCCCTGCCCCCCTTTCCACTGCCCTCCATAGTCTGTTGTGCTTCCACGGCCCTTCCTGCCTGCTCAGTGTGGTTAAATTGTTGCCTTTGCACCCTCCTACCTGCCTTCAATTTTCAGAGTCCGTGCCCCTGGCCTCTGCCTCTCAACAGTATCCTAATGAACAACTAGATTGCTAACATTCTATATTTATTACAAAAGTGTGGAACGCCTGACATCATCTTGATGTAATCAAAACTGTAATACCTAGAGCATTTCCTTTAGAAATTACATATATGAGAGGGTCTTATTGGCATCAAAATTATGGTTAGTGCTCTAAAAGGCTAAAATAAGGACATATTTTCTGAGTTTTCAAATAGCGACAAAGCACTTTTAAATTATTTGTTATCTTTATGTTTTTTTATCCAGTTGACCACTTGATTAAATGTTGCACTTAGGGGAGATGATGTGGTGTTACTTCCAGAACTGCAGACTTTGCAACTGGGGAACCAGGTTGAAGTTTCTGCTTCAGCTCGACATTCTGTGATTCTGGTCAAATCACTTAGTCTCCCCATGTCTACAACCAAAATGAATGTGTTCTTGTGTGATGTAACCAATGCTCATGTAAAGCACTCCAATACCTGACAAGTCTGCACTATATAACACTGCAAAAACACAAAATAATAAGTGTTTTGCACACTTCTGTCATTGGGCTATATTTGGGCTACATCTGGGTGATTTTGGGCTACATTTGGGCTCTTTTGTCTCCGGTGGCCATCTTGGGAGATTTATTTGTTATGAAGTTTCCTAATTTCCTCATGTACTGCAGTCTCCTCAGTAGGAAATGCTTTCAGTTTTTTACTTTGATTCCATCATGAAGGCATTCAGATATGTCACACATTTGCCATAAATTCAGAATGTTAGCACTCTTTTTGCTCATTAGATCACTGTAAAAGCTACTGCTCACCAGGGAAAACTGCTGCTGGTATTGAAAGTGCATGTTTCAGTCTGCATGTCAGAATTTTTTAATGAAATAGAAGAGGATTTGAGAAGTCACTCAAAATGTGCCCTAATTTTTCTTTCTGCAGCACTAATCATACTTTTTATTGAAAAATGAACCCCCTCATTTTGTTCCTTTTTAAATTAAATGTTTTAAGAGTTACCACTTTAATCCAAGCAAGATGGCTTCAGGTGTGCCATACGTTTATCATAAGTAGGACTGTTAGCGCTCTAGTAGTTCTTTGGAACACTCTGGGAAGCTGCAGTAGAACACAAAGGAATCAACTGACAGTCTCTGCCCTTGTTGGATGTACATGTTTTACTGAGAATGTCAGACTTCATTCTCACATGACTGAGAAAGATAATGTGAATTTACAGAAAATAAGCTCTCAGTTTAGCCTATAGATCACCTTCCAAACCTCTGTGGTAAAAGCATGAGAAAATATTTTTCTCTCAATCATGATATCCCAGCAGAAGGCTTTTTCACATGGTGAAATCACCTTAGAACATACCACAATTCCTAAAATGAGTATGGTACCATCAACAAATGATTTATAATGTAACTAAAGTCTTAAAACCTTCTATTAACTGCAATGCTTTTTAATGAGGTGCTATCATGTATATTGGTCCCAAGATGGCTGCCAACACTTCTTGGATGAAGTGCTGACAGCCAATCAGATCTCAGGATGAGATGTGTGGTTAGGCTCCGCCCACATATATATATGCTTTTAAATGCTATTTTCTCAGGATCTACAGAACAGATTTACACCAAACCTACAAAAGGCACTTCCTTGACCTGAGGACTACCTCTCTGCCAAATTTCAAGTAATTCTGTTCAGCCGTTCGGGCTGTAGCTGTGTCTAAAGGTCCTATGGAAAAATGCATGGGAAAAACGCGTTTTGGGACCCCCCTTTTATCTCAGCCCCCGCTTGACGAATCCCCCCGAGACTTTCAGGGTAGGAGCGGAGCGTAGCGCCCCACCTATTTTGAAAAATTCGCGAGGATTCGTCAACCGGCGCCAAAGTTATTCAAAATAGAATGTTGCGGATTTCCTATGGAAACGTGGTCCTAACTATAACTACCTACTGGCGACCGCCAGTAGGTAATATATATATATATATATATATATATATATGCTCGAGCTGAATTCTTCAATACTGAAAAATAGAGACAGCAACCACGGACTCTTCAAATTAAATGCGCTTGTTTATTTTAGCAACAGATGGCCACTCTACGCGTTTCGGGAAAAACCCTTGTTCACGAGTGTGGTAGTAAAGATCAATGTTGTTTAAATAAAGTCATGTGACAACAAAAAACATAAACAAAGAGGTCGGACTACACATTAGAGAGTTACAACACTCTCGTTTTCATGGTAGAGAAACAGTCGGCCATCTTTGAATGGTTCGAGTGTATGGTAAACATTGTATGTTCAGCATCTAACATTATTTCAATGCGACAATTAACTTGAACCTGGCAAAACGGAAGCATTTCCATCACTGTAAAAAGTTCATTCAAAAAATGTAAATGCAAGATAATATTATTAATCACAAATTATGTGAGAGTCCTGGTCACCCAGTACTGGAATGACGCTAAATGTTGTGACCCAAGTGGGTCAACAAAGAAACAAAGCATTTCATTTGCTACAAGCAAAACTCATTTGATTACTACTCAAGATATTTCAACAATGTAAATAAACATCATATTAGCCCTAAGGGCTCACGCATACTTGCGAACGTGCTAACAATTCAACCCAAGTGGGTCAACACACTGTTCTGATCCTGAATTAAATAATAAACAACAGTACTATTCATATTGCTATCATTTTAGGTGGAAACACTCTCCAGATACTTTGGCTTATTTGCTATTCTTCAATGCTGAATCAGATCTCTATGAGAAAGAAAAGAAAAAAATGTATTACCTTGTGATTGTGTTTTACATTACAACATACATAATACCACAAAATAGACACTTTCAAAAAATTCATACAAAATTTAAAAATTGTCTTAACTCCTTCGCCGCGGCAGGAATTCCGCCGCCGCGCTGGGGGGGTTTGGGGGCAGGTGCGGTGGCGCTGTGCTCGTGACGGAACCACTCCGTCACGAGCCACGGTTGAGCTGTGCTCATGACGGAGTGGTTCCGTCACGTCTCCGCCCACTGCGCTAATCGCCCGCACAGGTGGGGAATTAGCGCTGCGTGGGCGGAGCGGCCGCCAACGGCCGCAGCATGATGGAACCACTCCGTCATGAGCACAGCGCAACCGTGGCTCATGACGGAGTGGCTCCGTCATGAGCGGGGAAGGGGTTAAAGCATTAAGACAGAATGAAAAAACAACAGTGACCTTCTCTCTACAGTTGACCAACTCCAATGAGAAGATGCAAAATGTGTATTGTAAGGAATAATGCATTTTCCTATCCCAAATGGACTTTCATTTCCTCATCACAATTGTGCCCATTGGGAACTAGGGTCTTATACTGTATAATCAGTTTTGACTCTAGGCGTCTCAGATCTTGCACTCTGTTCCCACCTCTTTCATTAAGTCTCACTGAATCAAGTACACAAAAGTTGAGAAGTGAATTGTTTTGCCCATGTTCGCTTTGAAAGTGTCTTGCCATTGGATACTGCTTGTCACCATTCTTAATTGCACGTAAATTCTCTAATACCCTTTTCTTAGCTTTATGAATCGTACTTCCAATGTACGCTTTTCTACATGGACAGAAAAGAGCATATACGGCAAATTCAGTATTACAAGATGTGTGTTTGGTGATTTTAAATGGTTTACACTCAGCTGACAAACTGCATTCTTTCATATGGCGACTGTTTCTACAGGCCTTTACAATTGCGGCATGGATAAAACCCTTGGATCCCAAGACTTCTCACCTCTACTGGTTCTACTGCTCTACAGAGAGTATCCCTGAGGGATCTAGCCTTCCGAAAAGTAATCTGGGGAAATAGTCCTAGGTTACTAGTGAGATCTTTGTCAGTGTGTAACACCGGCCAAAATTTGGTAATGCTCCTCCTTACTTCGTGTGCCTGTTTACTGTAGGTAGTGATAAATCTAATTTTGGGATCATCAGCGATCTCCTGTTTATCTTTGTCCATCAGTAATGAGGCTCTAGTTCTTTCTTTAACTTTGGCTCTTGCTTTGTTGACCACTGTTTTAGAATAGCCTCTCTCTAGAAATCTCTGTATCATAATGCTTTCTTCCTTCTCAAAACTCTCAACTGTGCTACAATTGCGTTTAGCACGGAGGAGTTCTCCTAGGGGAATGCTGTTAATCAGAGATTGTGGGTGACAACTCTTGGCATGTAATACACTGTTCCCTGCCGTAGTTTTTCTAAAGAGAGAACTCTCTAATTTGTTGTTATGTACAGTGAGTGTTAAATCAAGGAATTCTAACTCTGTGTTTGACCAATGACTGGTAAACTGTAGATTGAAGTCATTAGTGTTGAGAGCTTCAACAAAATCTTTGGCCTCTCCTTCATTTCCCTTCCAAATACAGAAAATGTCGTCAATATAACGAACCCAAAGTGCCACTTTGTCAATGAAAAATTCTGATTTCCTCACAACAAGTTCCTCCCAGTACCCCAGATAGAGACCCGCAAAGCACGGAGCAAAGCAGGTCCCCATCGAAGTACCGAGGGTCTGCCTGTAAATTTAATTCAAAAATAAAAAAAAATAGCTTGAGACAAGTAGACATAATCTCAATGATCATTTTAGTGTGACAAAAATATGAGACTGATCTTTCATTATTTGACCTTTTCGATAATCAACTAAATCGCGTTGAAATTTGCGCTGTTTTTTGATCTTTATATCTTTTTCGATTCTTTCAAGACCTTTATCAATCTTCTCCATTTCTTTATCAAATTCATCCTGCTCACATAAGATCTTTAATTGTTGTATCGTGTCCTCAATAATTATACTCTGTTTTTCCACGTCTTTATATGCAAATTTTACTAGCATTTTTAGCATGTTGACAGAGCATTGATGATTATTATCTGCCCATTCACTGACAAGTTCGGGATCGGGGTCATTGAACGTGGGTGTTATAAAAATACGCAGTCCTCTTGGTATTCTACCAACTTCTACATATTTTTGCAAGGTGGTTGCCTCCCACCACCTATTCTGTTCAATTTTGGATGATTTCCATAGTCGGTCCCATAAAATCTTTTTATTGTTAGGTGCCACGTTTCCATCGTCGTTCACAACACTTGCTTCAGATGTTTCATTCAGGACACATTCCTCAAACATTCTGCCTGCTGCTTCCGAACGTTTGCTGTTACGTGTCAAAGCCATTTTTTGCTGCATTCGCTGTTACGATACTGTAAGTATTGCTGCTTTTAATAGCGTAAGCGTGTTTCTGTCTCACCACACTCACGTTTGCCATTTGCTGAACATAGTTGTAATCGAGACTGTAAGCGGTACCTGTAGAGGACGGCTGCACACCTCCGGGAAGTAAATATCCTCGTGTTTTGTTGGAAAAAACTCTCCTGTGGACAGACGTCTCCCGCACAGCAACTTCAGCGGGCAGGGGTGTTGAAAAACTCAATCCTTCGCTTCGGTGCTTGCCGCAACCAAAAATCGCCTTTTCCCCGCCTCTTACAATGGCGGTCCGTGGAGAGGAAGCGAACCTCTCAACAATAATGCTCGAGCTGAATTCTTTAATACTGAAAAATAGAGACAGCAACCACGGACTCTTCAAATTAAATGCGCTTGTTTATTTTAGCAACAGATGGCCACTCTACGCGTTTCGGGAAAAACCCTTGTTCACGAGTGTGGTAGTAAAGATCAATGTTGTTTAAATAAAGTCATGTGACAGCAAAAAACATAAACATAGAGGTCGGACTACACATTAGAGAGTTACAACACTCTCGTTTTCATGGTACAGAAACAGTCGGCCATCTTTGAATGGTTCAAGTGTATGGTAAACATTGTATGTTCAGCATCTAACATTATTTCAATGCGACAATTAACTTTGAACCTGGCAAAACGGAAGCATTTCCATCACTGTAAATAGTTCATTCAAAAAATATAAATTCAAGATAATATTATTAATCACAAATTATGTGAGAGTCCTGGTCACCCAGTACTGGAATGATGCTAAATGTTGTGACCCAAGTGGGTCAACAAAGAAACGAAGCATTTCATTTGCTATAAGCAAAACTCATTTGATTACTACTCAAGATATTTCAACGATGTAAATAAACATCATATTAGCCCTAAGTGCTCACGCATACTTGCGAACGTGCTAACAATTCTATATATATATATGTATATATGGCGGTCGCCAGTAAGTAGTTATAGGTAGGATCAAGTTTCCATAGGAAGAGCATTTTGTGTTTTGCATATAACTTAGGCGTCGTTTGATGAATCTTCATGAAATTTTCCAAACAAATTCTTTGTTCATATCAGCTCCTATGTGGGATGTGGGAAGTTTGGGGGTGATTCGTCAAGGGGGGGGCCGAGAAAAAAGGGGGTCCCAAAACGTGTTTTCTCCATGTTAATTTCCATAGGAAACTTTAGACAAGGCTACAGGTCGAACAGGTGAACGGAATTGCCCCAAATTTGGCAGGGAGAAGGGCCTTGGTCTAGAAAGCACGCTTTTGTTCATTTTGTGTAAATCTGTTCAGTAGTTTTTGAGAAATATCAACATTTACAGATATCGATATTTGGGAATTCTGCCATCTGATTGGCTGAGGCGTTACGAGCACGAGCTTGCTGCTTATTGGCTGTGAGCGGTGCGAGCGGTTGCAACTAGGAAGTGTTGGCCGCCATTTTGTGATTCCGTTGAAATGAGTAAGGGGGAAAAAGGGCGAAAATATTAGGAAAGGGGAGGGTAGGAGCACTGTATCATCTGAGGGGTGTTTAGGGTGTGCTATACAGGGAGTGTGAAGTGAAGTATTTAGACCTACCGGTGTGAAAGTGCTGTAATACCGAGAGTGAGAGGGTGCTGAGGTGAGGTGCCGGTAAACTCGGGGATGAAAGCGTGCGCCTAAACCGTGAGCTGAGTGCTGTAAACTGATGTGCTGAAGTATTTATCCCTACCGGTGTAAAAGTGCTGTTTTGCGCAGAGTGAGATGGTGCTGAGGTGAGGTGCTGGTACACTCGGGGATAAAAGTGTGCACCTAAACCGTAAGCTGAGTGGTGTAAACTGATGTGGTCTGGGCGCTGTAGCATACTGGCCGCTGTAGGATAGCTGTGCAGATGGTGTTGGTATGTGTTTAGAGTATAGCGGGAGTGGGAAGCAAACTACTCACTGGTACTGGTCTGAAGACTCGGGGATGAAACCGTGAGCGTAAACCGTGAGCTGATTGCTGTAAAGTGATGTGTGTGGGTGTTGTAGGATACTGGCCACTTTAGCATATCTGTGTAAGTAGTGTTAGTATGCGTTTATACGATACAGGGAGTGGGAAGCAAACTACTCACCTCTACTTTCTGAAGACTTGAATGCAGTGTTTAAGGAAGCAGGAATAAAGAAATAATCGTGAAGAATATAATGCAGAATGTTGCAATGCCACAGAAGAGCAATGGTGAAATCAGGTGTGTCTAAGAAAGTGGGTGTGTGTAATAGGAAGGAGGAATAAAGAAATAATTGTGAAGAATATAATGCAGAATGTTGCAATGCCACAGAAGAGAAATGGTGAACAAAGTGGCTATGTGCAATAAAGCGATGGAGTCTGAAAGTTATATAAAGAGTGTCTTTATTTAAGTGCCATAAATGGATCCACAGGTGCAAGAGGTAAGACATTCAGTTGAGGCAAATTCCAACCGCTTCTGCTGTATTCAAACGTAAGCTCCTATATCAGTGAATTCCACATTACATGTTACAGTTCCATGTGACATAAACAATACCTATTACACTTGAATGACTCGAAATTCTATAATGAAAATAAAGGTAAGATACGATTAGCACATGTATCCTTTAAGAAAAGAAACAAAAATAAAAATTGCAAAGTGTAATCATCAAACTTCTTCAGTACCCTGGTACTCCTTTGCTGTAACACAAAATTATCAACAGTAGAAGAGTCAGCAATCTCTTGTACGGTAGATTCAATCTGGTGTATGTCAGAATTGGTAATAATTCTAGTCACATCGGAACTTTGAGGAGGAACACAAAAGCACATTAGGTATCCTTCTTGTCAAACCATATATTATTGTCTTCAGCTCTTTCAAAAATAAATTCTTGCGCAAAGAGTTAAGGCACCGAGCTGAGGCAAACTCCAACCGATTCTGTTATATTCAAATTTGAAGCTGCTGCATTAGTAAATTCCACATTACATGTAACAGTTCCATGTGACATAAACAATAGCTATTAGACATGAATGACTCAAATCTATAATGAAAATAAAGGTAGGATACGATTAGCACACTGTGCCAACCAGTTCCTAAACAATGTCGTGTTTTTTTATCTTGATCGCCAGCTCGTGAGTAGAGGCTGAGGATAAGTAAATTTGTGTGAAAGGGCTTTGTGGATAACAGGCAGGCAGAGAGATGTATGCACAAAGAATAGAGATGCTTAGAAAATGAATGTCGGGTTTAGGCTAATTTAGGAAGTAAATAGCGTATTTGGATAGGCCATACATCACCCATCGCTGGTTAGACTGGAGACGTAAGGGGCAATAATGAAAACAGAGTTCAAATGCCTGCTAATACTTAGAAAGTTATTATATGAAAATAGTTCAATTGAAGTGTATTAAAAAAATTGAACAGAAAAACTCAGAAAAGTTGGTAAAAATCAATCAAAGAAGAACGTGAATGTCTTACAAGTCTTGGAGATTGCAGTCTGGAAGTTCTTCAGCAGCTTGAGATGCGTAATGTTCCAAGAGGTCATTGTTGCCATCGTGTGAGAAAAGGGAAGCGATCCAATTTGTATCTTTGAAGGGACAGTAATATTCCTCCAATGTTGGAGCGGCAATTTGAATTGGCAGGCAATCTGCGATGTTGTCAAAGGTCGTACGTTGCAGTAGATCTTTCGCGGCTGCGCAGAAATTCCATTCCGCCACGATACCTTTTTGCATTGCATCTGCCATTGCTCTACTGCCTGAACAATCGAGTTCATGGATTTCAAGATACTCCATTACCTGCTGGATATCGGGAGCGATTGTTGGGATGTTGGCAAGGCATACATCCATTCGCCAGTTGAATGGGCAAGTTTTGCAATAGAAAGATGGTTGCACGCAGATTGTATATGTGTAAATAAATGTCATGTTGTAGCTGGCTCCGATAATAGATAGAGGCAGGCAGCCGAAAAGTTGTTCCATTTTTTCACGGTATTGATGTAGCTTTGCGTAGAGGCGTATTCTGTTGGAGATGCTTGTTACCACAGGGAGCGCAGTCATTTTTTACAAGCAAAAATAGTAGTATGATGGCCGCAAAGAGAGCGAGAATTTTGAGCACTGTTCCTGTTATTCCAGAGATGATCGAATGAATGAAGTGTGGTATTATACCAAAAACAGTTTGAAAGGCTCTGAGAAGGCCGGAGGAGACCGTATTAAAAAAGTGTGCCAGACCTTGAGTGTGAGATGTGTTGAAAATTGGGTAACAATTCACAAAGTGTAATTGGAGGTTCGAATTTAAAAGGGACTGTATTTTACTGGAAGTTCATGCTATCTGCAGGCGATAAATTTCTTTTGCAGAAGTGAGGGACACTTCTGTTCTGAAGAAAAGCACTTTAGTTTGGTTAGTTTAATGAAATTTGTTTGCAAAGTAGGGATTCATGGCCAAGTTGAAGTTTGGGAGTTAGTTTGTGTGGGTGGGAATAAACATTGCTACAGGAAGTTACTCGGTTTGAAACAGTAAGGACATACGGTATGCCACCTCACATTTTGTAGGAGTGCATGTTATTGAGAAGCAGATAACTGCCGTTAGAAAGCTGTGTGAATGTTGGTTTGATTGTGGGAGTTGGTGTGCTTTCAAGAAAACAGGCAAGATAAGGTGCTGTAAGCTTAGAAGTGTCGTGCAGTTGGAAATTCTTGCATAGTAATGAATGACTGCCATTGTGGTCACAGTTTGCACCTGTGAGAAAATCTTCTGTATGCTCTTTAAAACAGCGAAATGTAAATGGGAGAAATCACTGCTGGTGAATAAACACGCTACCTTATATAATCGCATACAACATGACAAACAACATGTACACCTGTCAGACACAACAACACTACGTACTGTGGGAACCGTGGCTAGCCATGTACACAAAGCAAACATGGCATAGCACCTCTGTTACACAATGCAGAATGCGGGGAGAGATGGGAGCAAAGTATGTGCGAAGGTGGCAAGTGATTCTCGATTATAAAAGTATACAATGCAAAGTATTGAGGGGATGTGCCGGACAGACTTGAGTATGCAGAGCACACACATGTACATGTGAACATACACTGATGGTCTATTGAATGAAGTAGATATTGGACAAAACCATAATAGTACAGTCAGTAGGGAAGATTTCGAAAACATAGCGCGTACGTGCCCTTCCCCCCCAAAAAAATCTTTAGAGTAGTGGGCTGGCTCTGCGTACACAAGGCTAGCATAGGGGTATGAATAAAAGGCACGTTTCTCTGGGTGTGGTTCTCTTCCGGAATGGCGAACATGTCTGCCAGGTCTGTGCAGCTTACACCGCCACGAGGTTAACCTTGTGAGTGAAGGTGGCTGCATGAATGATGCTCTCAGCGTGCTGGTACTCAGAAACTGTTGTGGCCGCTGCGACGCACATATGCCCCACAGTTCACTTTTGGCTACCGCATTATGTGAAAGAGGACCCACCACGTGCCGGCGGAAGCTCCTGGGGCGAGGTCTGCGAGGTCGGAAGGTTCCTCAGATCAACACTGGCTACCGGGACACAGGCACACAGAGTTCAGTTTGAGGCCCAGCAGCGTGGAGTGCTCTGTATACTACTGACACAGCAGTCGAACAGGTACCAACAGTGGAACGGTGTCTTGATCCCACAATGGACGATGTTAGAACTGCATCTGAGAGTCAAGATGAAGGTACTCTCTTGGTGCAACCTACTATAGGTCACAATAGTGGAACGGTGTATTGATTCCAGAATGGACGATGTCCAATATTACTTGCTAGTGGGTTTTCACAGAACTCCTTCTGTTCACGTGCATCAGACTCTGTGCTTCCGTAGGTAATTGCTGCACATGATTATTGGGCTTGGCTGACTGCAGTGGCTGGAGTACACCGCGCTATAGCAGGTTTGAACAGTGAAACGGGGTCTTGATCCCACAATGGACGATGTTATAACTGCATCTGTGAGTGGAGATAAAGGTACTCCCTTCGAGCAGGTGCTACCAACTCTAGGTCCCAACAGTGGAACGGTGTCTTGATCCCACAATGGATGATGTTAGAACTGGATCTGAGAGTGGAGATGAAGGCACTCCCTTCGCGAGGTGCAAGCAACTCTAGGTCCCAACAGTGGAATCGTGTCTTGATCCCAGAATGGTCGATGTCTGATATTACCTGCTGCTGGGTTTTCAGAGAACTCCCTCCGTTGAGGTGCATCAGACTCTGTGCTTCCGTAGCTAATTGCTGCGCATGATTATTTGGCTTGGCTGACTGTAGTGGCTGGAGTACACCAACAGTGGAACGGTGTCTTGATCCCACAATGGATGATGTTAGAACTGCATCTGAGAGTGGAGATGAAGGTACTCCCTTCGAACAGGTTCTAACAGTGGAACGGTGTCTTGATCCCACAATGGACGGTGTCCGATATTAACTGCTGCTTGCTTTCACAGAACTGTTTCAATTGAGGTGCATCAGTCAGTGTCTGTGCTTCCGTAGTTAACTGCTGCACATGATTATTGGGCTTGGTTGACTGTAGTCGGAGGACTACACCGCGGTACAGAAGGTCCGAACAGTGAAACGCGATCTGGATTATATGATTGAGGATGTCAGAAGTTAAAGTCTGTGAGGATTTCTGTGTACCCCCTCCGGCCAGGTGCAACCAACTCCGTGCATCCGAATCCAACGGCACATGGCTGTGAGGTGTTAATGACTACTGCCTCTGGCTTACACTGCGGTCAGCAGGGCTCACAATTCAGATCGAGTTGGGATTGTTTAATTACAGAATTCAGTAGGCAACTAACTACAACGTCTTGAAATATACAGAATATTCTTTTAGTATATTTGCTTGAAGAATTTATTTTAGATGAGTTATATGTTTAGTACAATGGTGAAATTCATCTTGCAAGTTCAAAGGAACACTGAATAGTCTACACTGTGGACAGTAGAAATCGCAATTCGAATTGTTTTGATTTATTTATTGCAGAGTTTTCTGTAATTTATGTTGTTGTGTTTTGGGAAGACGAAGTGAGAAAAAGTATTAATGGATGTCTTGGTGACTAATGCCTTCAATTTACACTGCAGACAGTAGTGTTCACAATTCAGATCGAGTCGGTGTTGTAGATGACGCAGTCCTGTAGGAAAAGACATTGCTGCAGTGCGCTCTGTCCGCACCATGCATACGCGTCATTGCAGGCTCCGCACACGCTTTTTCTTGCTTCGCGTATGACAAACTGTGTAGCTCAAGTCCACCTTACGTAGCTGTGGGTCTTTGCTGACCACTCTCTCTTGCCTACACTGCAGACAGCAGTGTTCACAATTGAGATCGAGTCGCTATTGCAGATGATGCAGTGTTGATGGCAACAGACATTGCTGCTAGTACGGCCCACTCGCAGCATGTTTCATCGCTGGCTGTGCACATGCTGAATGCTTTTGATGTGGCTATCTGAGTGCACTAGAACTGCTGGACCCTTTATGATACAATCTTTTTCTGTATTATTTCAGATCTTCTGCCTGTATCTCAGTATACCACAAGTTATGGTTCTTTTACGATAGAATCTTTTCTGTATTATTTTGCATCTACTGTCCCTACCTTACTGCAGCACAAACTATTGACCCTTTTATTATTGAATCTCTGTGTGTGATCCAATGATTACTGTTGTAGTTGATGCTAGCAGCAACCATTCCCTGAGGGCTGGTTTACACTCACCGCATACGCATCCAGCACAGATGTCACTGGATATGTGACCCTGGTAATAAAAAGGAGTTGAGCGCACGTGCCCGTACCCACGTCCACTATCTATCTGTGTCCGTGTGTTCATTATCTATGCATGATACTGCCCCTGGGCCGTACCACATTAGATTGTGCCTCTGCTTCTTCCTCTTGAAGCGTCTGCAGTTCAGCACCTCTCACGTAGACATCTAGCTCCTCAGCCATGGGGGATACTCTACTTTTATTTAAACCAGTGTAGTATTCGCGGAACATATTATTAATGTCTTGCTGACAGTACCGGACCTCCCCCTGCTCATCCTTCATTTCTGGAATAACAGATTCCCTTTTGGCCGGATTGGCTAGCCACACCAATAGAGCCCCTAGTTTATCTCATTCTGCATGTGCCCATATCAGGTAATTCTTGCAATCAAAGCAGTGCAACCTCTCCACATGCTCTGCTACTATTTCTTTGGCTACCAGCAGCACCTCCTGTTTGTCTACGTTCTCTGGCCTTTCTCTCTCAAAATCTCATAGGCGCTGCTCTGCTAATAAAGTGTCCCACAGGAGAGTCCTCCTCACTCTAACCATTTCAGAGATGCACCTGCCCCTGAGTACCACCTTAAAAGCCTCCGACTCTGCTATAGGCCTTGAGGCAGTTCCCGTATTTTTGTCGAAGTATTGCTCGATGGCTGCGCGAATCGTTGCTTGATACCCCTGATCCTCTAATGCCTCTGGTCTGAGGCACCACATGGGGATGCTCGGCCTGATCCTGGACCAGCCCAGCACAATCAGCTGTGGATTGTGGTCCGAGGCCGTCTGTGTCAGATATTCACTAGTCTGCACATACTCATGGACATCCGGAGTGCATAGTAGTACGGCATCTAGCCTGACATGTAGCTTGTGCAGGTGCAAGAAGAAAGAGTAGTCTCTATCCTCCAGATGTTGTGCCCTCCAAGAATCTATCAGTCCCCATTGCAGTTGCCAGTTTCTTCTTGCCAATGCTGTTCTGCACATTGGTGAGTCTTGCAATAGAGGGTGGGAACAGTCTAGGGTCACATTTTCAACAGTTACAGTCCCCGCCTAAAATCACAGATCCTGTCAAGGCCTGTGCTAATGTTCTTGAAAAGGCTGCCAGGAAGGAGGCCTGATCCGTATTTGGACCATAGATACTCCCTATTGTCACATCCCTCCTGTCAAGTCTACCTATTAAGACCACGTACCGCCCCTCTGGGTCTATGATTTGCTTAGTACACTGGAAAGGGACTCCTGCTCGTACCCAGATTAGCACCCCTCTGGCGAAAGCTGAATAGTTCGTATGGTACATCTGGTCTCGCCATCGATGCTGAGGTGCGGCCCCTTACTTCGCATTTATATGTTTCTCCTGTAGCATTGCAATTTGTGCCACTCCGCGCACTAAAAATGCATGTACCTTGTGGCGATTTGTCATGGAGTGCATCCCTCGCACATTCCAGGAGATACATCTGAAGTCTATGGTGGGTCCCATCGGGTTGGCGCTCAATGCTCCCAATCTAATTTCTTACCCCAGACACGCCTGGCCCCTATGTAAAACCCCTGAAACAAAAAAACTTCCCAACTCCCCTTCCCCAGGACAGGTAGAAGTAGACCCGCTCCTAGCCAAACACTTAAACTGTTCTTCTGGCTGTGTGGTTGTGGTGGCTTCTGCCAAGACTCAAGAACCCCTCCACCCAGAATCCCCCCATGGTTCAGCAGGTGATCTCCGCCTCAGTCCCCCCTTTCCTCCTGCCGAATCCTAATGAAGCCCCCCTCCCTCTTTTCTATAGCATCATCAAAAAGGATATAGTCCACTGGAATCCGCATTTTGTCTTAATTAACAGTTCCCGCTTAGACAAGTTTGTCAGCTGTATAAGACATTACTTTCAGTAACTCCATCTCAGATTCCTCTGCTGCGCTAGTTGTTGAAGAACAATCCGACTGACCATCCTCTCGGTCACTCCGAGTTGATATAGGGCTGGAGCCCGACTGGCTGATCACCGCAACCGCTTTGAGGGCCTTGCATCATTCCACCTGGGCTTCTGTTGAGGATGCTGCCCTTGCCTTGCTGTGTCTGACTTCTCTCCTCACTGCGGTTGACCCCGGGGAGCTTCCCCTCGATCCACGCCCGGCCCAGATTCCAGCCTTTCCCAGGCTTCCTGCGGCATCTGAAAAAACTGCACACCCATTGGGCCAACCACCCTCAGCCAGGCCGGGAACAGCATTCCATATGGGAGCTGCAGCTGTAGCAGCTTCTTTTTCGCCACCAGGAACGTGGTTCTCTGCCTCTGAACGTCTCTAGTAAAGTCAGGGAACATCATTACTTTGCTATTCCCAATCTGCAAGTTATTTTTCTGTCAGACGTGCTTGAGGATGTGGTCTTGATCTTTGAAATGAAGCAGACGGTCTACTATTTGCGTTGGTGGAGCCCCCGGTCTGGGCACTCTGGATGGGACTCTATGCGCCCTCTCTAGAACAGAGAATGGCAATTGCCCCTCAGGAGCCACTTCTCTTTTGAGCCAATCCTCCAGAAATTGCACCATGTCGTTCCCTTCCTCCTTTTTCCTGCACTCCAACTATGTGCAAGTTATTTCTGCATGTTCTCCGTCCGCTGTCCTCTGCCCACACCTCCAGGATCCGTATTTTAGCTTCAATGTCTGTGAGGATTTACGCAGTTCTGTTACCTCTGTTGGAAGATCGGCAAGCGTCTTTTCAGTGCTAGTTACTCTCTCCGCTAGATGGTGGTAATCATCTTTCAGGAGACTGAGGTCAGAGCCAATGGCATACATTTTTGTTTCCAGGGCTTCTCGGGATTCTGTGATAGCGTCCATGATATCTGCCAGCGTGGGGCGTGTAACAGGGGCATCCCTCCCGGTTTCTGAGATATCGTCTTCTTCATCTGTCTGGGTGCTCCCACCGCTCACATCGAGGATGCCGTGTACTTTCCTCTTTGGCACTTTCCACATGCCGGTTTGCAATCCCACCTCTCTGTCGGTTGGGCGGTGGGTACGGGGGGCCTCCCAGCCCCTTGCTGCTTCTTATGTTTCTCAATCTCCACCGGGCCCTCCCCTCAGCATTTGTCTCTAAACTCCGGAGCTGTCCTGATCGATCCAACCCACTTGGCATTTCATGGAACGTTGTCACTGGTTCCCCTTGGTCCTGCAGTGTCTCTGGTGTTGGGTACTTCTCGTGTGGCCTAGGGCCTCAGAGCAGAGACAGGGATCATTTGTCCAGCTGCCCGTCGCTACGCTCCATAGGCTGCGCCCTTTCTGGCACTGATAGGCCTTATTCCCTCTAATGTCTTGGACTCACTTGGTTGATCCAGCAGTAAGCTCGTCCCTTCTCCACTTCTCTCAGCAGGATTCACACTGAGCTGTCTGGTGCCCACAGCATCTCCGGTGATAGCAGTTCCCCTGGTTGTCTTTCTGGCTGGTCGAGTACTATCTCACTTCCCTCCACACTCTCATCTTCTTGAATCAGCCTGATATGTCACTGCATGGCTGCCATTATGGGTCCCAGGGCGCTCCTCAGTAGGCCCTTCCTTTGGCTGCTCCGTACCCTTATTGAGGGCCCTCACTCTGCTCTCGGGCCTTCCCTCACGGGGTCACCACTCCCTCGGTTTGTAATCACTCTGATCCTGCGTGCCTTCCAACGCGGTGCCGCTCCCCTTTCTGTGCTGCCTAGCTCTGGTAGACAGGGCTCGAGTTTCTCAGGCCCCACACAGACACTTCTCTCGGTCCGCTCCTGCCTCCGCTTCCCTCACAGAGGACTGTCTCCCGCTGATCTCAGGTATGCCCGGGCCTCCTTGGCGATTCCTTCTGGGTTCCATCGTGCAGTGCGTCCCCCAATAGCCCACCACTTCTGCCGTGCCGTCACAGCCTCCGCTCCTCTGGCCTGCTGTCCTAACACTGTTAGGATAGTCACTCACCGCTCTCTGTTGCCGCCGCTGCCTTTCTGCCAATGCCTGCTGACACTCTTCCAAGCAGCAGTGAGTGTTCAAAGTAGTATTTCGGGCAGCTCTGCTTCTACGTTGCTCGGAGGACCAGTCCCACCATGTCTTTTGTCCACAGTTTCCTGGCTTCAACGCCCGTTTCGGGCTGCGGCCGCTAATTTGTCTGCTACCTCCCAGGATCCTCCTGCAGCTGGGCTCAGTCCCTCACTATTTGTCGCACAGTGCATCCCGGTCCTACATTTACTCACTCCGGGGTACTTCAGCTACCGTTCCCTCTGCCAAATAGAGGGTCTGAGGCTCACGATCTTTCCGGAAGGGGGATTCCTAGGTCGGAGCTCTGTGGTCCACTCCCGCCTACATCGGCGTCAAGCCATGCCCCCAAGGTCCACTGACAGCATACAAATCAAGTTTTCAAAACTGTTACAGACTAACAGCCCAGTTATCTGTAACCCTTTCAAACTCATTGACAAATTCTTGTAATGCTAACTTCTTGAAAACTACAGGATGGTTTTACACCAATCTAAGCTGTGGTAATTCCCTGAATACATTTTTAGTTTAATGCCAAGTTTCCTATAATTCCATTGAGGGTTTATTTCTCTAGCAGAGAACCTAGATTCCTATGGGAGTTAAAAGGGGAAAAGCTGCTTGTTTGGAGTTTATTCCCCCACTGGTTCCATGAAACTTAAATTATCACGAGAAAGCTAAACATGCTAAGGGCCTGATTCACAAGAAAAACATACGCTTTTGTATAAGTTTACACTTCTTGTAGTAACTTTACTACTTTTTGGTATTCACAAACTACAAGTCTAATTCTACTGCTAGTAATTTTACTAGTAGTAAAAGTACACTCATAAAATTATTAGTAGTAAAACAGTGCTTGTAGTTTTTAAATACCAAAACAGTATTAAAGGTAAATGTAATCTTTGTGTTAGTTTACACTTTCTGTAATATTTTTACTAGTGTTTTGGTATTCACAAACTACGAGTGTAATTTTACTACTATTGATTTTACTAGTAATACAAATACAATTGTAAGATTACTAGTAGTAAAATTACACTTGTAGAATGTAAACACCAAAACAGTAGTAAAGTTACTACATCAAGTGTAAACTTACACAAAAGTGTAAGTTTACCTTTGTGAATCAGGCCAATGTTTCTGCCAAGTATTGTGCAGATCCTTAAAAGTACTACACGTTATTAGCAAATAAATTATTTTTTATCCCTCCATTTAACTCGCCCCCATTCTCAGATTTTCACGAAGAATACGATTCCTGCAAAGGGCTTAATGTGCTAACAGTACGCTAAGTTCCATGCAGATTCGTTTAATAACACTAAAGTTATCAGCACATGCCCTCATTTAACTTTACCCCCTTCCTCCTCTTGATGGATCTGCATGAAACTTGGGATACTCACAGAAGACTCGACATGTTAAATATCTAAATATCTTTAAAATGTCATTTGGATTCATCAAATGATGGCAGTTAGTAGCCAATTAACATATAGCAAGAGTAAGTGCAACATGTTAAGCGTCTGCCAGAGTTTATGCAAATCTTCCAACAGTCAACATATCTAAAAAATGTAGCCTCTTCGTGCCCAGACTGGAACATCTTTTAAACAAACATTTCTCAAAAACTACTAAATGGATTCACATCAAACCAAGCAAAGGCACTTTCATGAGTAAAGTTCTACTTATATGCCAGGTTTGGGGTAATGTCATTCAGCTTTTTTCTGTATCAAGGAACAAATAATCATATGGGAGGTGAAACTGGAAATGTTCCTTTTGAGACCCTCCCCAAACTGGCCAATGATACCAAACCACACCATATAATGTTCAATATATCACTTTATTCATGAACCTGCTCATTGGTCAACTGTGTTTAGGTGTTTATGTGGAGGCAGGAGAACTGGCCATTGGTCGTGTTCGGCGAGGCCTGTTGGCATTCTCTAAGTCTTCCAAGGTTGAGTGCGAGGAGGGTGGTGGTGTCGTAGCGATGGGTAGTGGGAGGTCCAGGGTTCCTTGCACTGGCCGCGGTTGGGTCACGGACGGGCGCAGACGGGCTTGCCTTTGGTGAGCCTTTGGCGCGCCAGCTGCGTGCCCACTGTGCTCGTCCGCTGCGCGACCGCGCAGTGGCTGTCATTAAGTAGGGGAGGTGGGAGGGAGGAGAGGCTGGGAGGCAGGGGGAGTGGCCGCAGAGGCAGCAGCGGCAAAAGGCGAAAGGAACAGGCAGGCACGAGAAAATAAAAACAGTGGTGGAATTAGAGCAAGACACAGATGGGCACAATAACAGCAGCAGGCGCAGGAGCGGACAGCAGCCTCGAGCCTCCCAAGGAGGAGGTCGGGGTCTGGAGGCAAAAGACCGCACAGCAGAGCTGCGGGGAGAGAGTGGACCTAGACCAAGGGTCGGAGGTCTTACTCATCGGTGTCCTGATATATACCTGAACTTTGACCTGCATGTGGATTAAAATTTGACTTGGTTTGCTCTCATTCTCCACAGTACCAAAAGCCTAATGATCACTAGCCTAGTGATCATTATCCTAGGTAATACGAAGCCGTTATGTGCAGGCCAGTTTAGGTGCAAATATATTTATGATAGGTCAGGTTCCCACTTGCTCTTTGGCAGGAGGAGCACCTGCCAATGTCACCCTCTCCAGCTGTCAGCGGGCAGTCTGGCATTCCGTTCTGAAGGCCAGTGATCTCTGATCAGTTCTTTCTGAGTGAAGGATTATGGGTCAGAGCCTCAGCAGGGGTTAAGTCCATTGCAGTGTTTAGGACCCTATTTTAGCCTCTCATTGTGTTATCATATGGGTGTGTCAAGTAGTTAGTCGAACAGTCACTCTCGGTCATAGACTCCAGAGACTCTCTACACATGATCTTGCATGACTTCTCTCTTCTCTTAGTCATCTTGTTGTTCTTTTGGTTTCTTTGCATTCTATTCCTGGTCATTCTGCTTTTGTGGTTGGTGCCCCTAGAAACCCCCACCAGCGGCACATTCCTCCACCCAAGCATATGCTTTCACTGTATGCTCATAAGGCAGCCTTGTTCTGGAATATTACTTTTATTTTACTCGCCAGAGTAACATATACTTCAAGTCTGTGCTCTCCGATTTTGATTTGCCTGCTCAAATGATTTGGGTTGTTTCTGGACTTGCCGAGTGTCTGGGAACATCAAGATCTTTTGAGAGTCATATCTCACCTCTACCTTGTCCCATACCATTGTAGAAGCGTATAGCCTGACTTATATTTTGATGGACAGGGTATTCAATTGCAAAAAGAACAGAATATCCTGTCCACCAACGCTTTGGTCTGCCTGCCTCATGTAGAGATAGGTGAACATTATGTTTCCCATTGACAGAGCTCCCGTTAGCTCTGTCGATGGCAAACTTCCTGCAGTGGCCTAATACAGTAGTGGCCGTTGGAGGAAGGAGATTATACCACCTGACCTATTTAGGATTGACGGTGTACTGTCTTCTTTTCCTGTCTGTGACCATCAGGAATAAGATGGTGGTGAGGGACAAAAACAAATAAAAACTTCCCACACTGTGGGAGAAAACTCCTGGGATGAGTGGGTCATTAATGTTTTTTTTCCAGAATCAAACTCCTGCTTTGGGAGTTTATTTCGGAAAAAGAAAAAAAAATTACAAGTTTATGAACTTCTTTCAAAACTGCTGGCTGCCATCCGATAAACCTGTTGTACATTGAAAGAAACTGCGATAAATTGATTCTGAGCCAGCGGTCATCTATAAATTTGACAGACAGTAGTCTGTCAGGATGACAGAAGTACTGTCCTCTGCCACCCTGACAGGTAACAGAGGTAATTTCCTCCATCACCCTGAGAGATGGAGTACGCTCTGCCAAATGCAAAATCAGGCCCAAAGTTCTGGTCTTGATAATTTAGGAGAGAGTTTATTAGTGGTCTATGAGAGACCCTAGTAGGCAGCCTTGCAGCAAGTGACCAATATGCTAGCTCTAACAAGAATAGAGGAATCATCTCAGCTAGAAAAAACTTTTGAGCCAAATTTCCCAGAAGATCTCTGGGTGTGTCTCTTCTGCCCCCTCTGGCGGGAAACATCCTTTACCCCACATGCGTTACTCTGCAGTGCCATTACCCCGCATTTTTGACACCGCAAAATCTTTTACAACGCAGGGCTTTACACCGGAAACTATTACAACGCATTCCCCAAAGAAACGCCACGGTGGAGTTAGAATAGTAAACTGCGTTGTAATGGGAAATGTGTTGTAGTAGTTTGCGGTGTAAAGCCCTGCATTGTAAAATATTTTGCTGTGTAAAAATTGCGGGGTAATGGCATGTGGAGTAAAAGTGTGCGGGGTAAAGTGTCCTATTACCCTCTGGCAAGCCCACAAACCTTGAGTTGATGCGGCTGGAGCAACCCTTTCCATCTTTTGCTCTTGTATTCATTTCTCCTGCTGTCATTTTCAGTTGGTGGTATTTCAAAGTCACTTAGCTGTATTTACAAATTCTGAGATACAGCCTTCCTTTGCCACTCAATCAACTGTGTTACGCAGGTCTTGCCATAAGAGAACCACATTAGTTTTGACCTCACTTATTTTAATTTCAAGGCCTGTCTGGAGGCCTGGACACCTTACAGGATTACGTCAGTGGAGGCCAAGACCTTTTTCTGAAGCTCTGCCCTCCTAGTGTTTCTTCTAACTGATCCTCTATCTATGGCCTCTGCTGCGGAAGTAAGAGACTTTGTATATTTGTCCATTTTCCCTGTTCAAGGATTCTTTTATCTTTAGCAACAGATGCACCAAAGAGGGCTCCACATCACACCTTCCAACAGTAAAAAGAAAAACAAATGTTGTCATGCAGCTTTGGCTCCAAACAAGAGAGCTTGTTAGTTCTCTTTACAGTAGTACATTGGCTGGCATTAAAATCATGCCCACTGTGATATTGTGTCCCAAGATTGTTTTAGTCCCTCTCCCCCCATCCCCACGAGCAGACTGCACAATCATTTCTAGTAGACGAGAAGGTGGATTAGTGGGACCTCCACCTAGAGTGATCACCTCTTTTCGAGACTTTGACTGACTCTCCAAAAAGTCCATTTATATCACCTCATATTGAAAACTGTGCAGCTGATTCTTCATGCGCTTAATACAGACAAGAGTCCCTCTCACTGTCCCATATGTCTGCTCTGGGGTTCTTTTGTTGTCTTCAGACCTGCTGGCCCACCAGGTTCACAGGCGGCACATACCCATGTCCCCGGACCAATATCAGGAGTAACTCCAGTAGGCAACAAGCATCTGTCTCTCCTGTTCTGATAAGGGATATAATTCCTTTCCTTCTGCCTTCTTGGAGTAAATCAGCTTGGCATAAGTATGTCTGGGCGCTTACTTCTTGAGTTGGGCCACCTGTGGCTACCAACTGGGTTCAACCCCTAGACTCTCGATCCAGTGTCAGTTTCTCTCATACAGGAGTCTACTTTTTTGGCACCGGCCAGTTGCCCTGTTGAAATTCCTGCAGTCACAACCACTCTGCTGCAATATGGAACACTCATCCATGGCCCGTAGCCACTCACTACCCCCCTTGTCACTTCTACCCTGCCACTTAGAAAGCCAGCAGTAAGTCTCGGGGCAACTTCTTCTCTGCCACGGTTCACCCCTTCTTAAATTTCCCTTCAGAGCCAACTTTATTATCTTGGGGCACCTCGGCTCAGGAGCCCCAGCCGCACAGCGTCTTCCCTTGGTGATGCATTGCGGGCTCGCCTGGCACCGCCATTATGTTTTCCAGGCCTGGGTCGACTTTGCAATCACTCTCTTTCACTCCTCTGTTTTGCAGAGTTTTGCAGAAACAAAGTCATGTAGTAACGTGCGCAAAAGCAGCAGCATGGCAGCCAAGCTTGTGCTAACTTAGCAATGTCAGCAATGAATCCACCAACCTCACTACACCATGTTTCCTTTGTCAACGAAGTGGCTGGCACAACATGTGCTGCAGTCCACAGGCGACATTCAACTTTCCATGCCATTAGTGTAATTTCTTGCACCATATATAGTGGCCTGTGGAAAGGTAAATATGCCAATTATGAGTTAAATAATTCTGTCATGTTTTAGGGGGCAGTGCCCAAACGCAGGGGTTAATCAGCAGTGCCCCAGTATGCAGAGTTCAACAGCAGTACCACACAAGGTCACTGAGATTGCCATCAAACATCATGGAGACACTGACATGTGCATTACTCCCCAACAACAGTCTTTGGCTGAACAATTATCTTCTCAGCATATGCATACAAGTGGGTGCGATATTATAAGATTAGCCGCTCAGGGAGATCCGACAACTAAAGTTAGCATTCAATGGGCTAGGTAGGATAAGGAGAATGCGAGAGATGCACTAGGGTTGAGGCTGGGGGATCACACATCATCACTCACCCCAGGTTAACCCTGCCCTCTGTAAAAGAAGTGTGTTGTGCAACACTCCATAACCTGCCGAACTTGATATTTGTTGCTGTGCCTAAACCAATCATCTGGTATAATATGATATCACATTTTTATTAATGATAGTGTGAGACTCGGACATTAGTAGCACTGACATGATTTATGAAATTAGTAAAGGTTTTGTCAACTAACATTTAATGGTAAAATATATTGTTTACCCTAAATCCTGAACGCAGTCGTCCTTAATTACACAAGCATAGTCTGCATAACAATCGTACATATATTGTGAATGCTGTCGAATTCTACAGAGCATGGATAAACACTGAGTAACCATAACCACAAATATGCCAGATTACGAGGCAGCAATCTTGCTATAAATTATGTCTGAACGACCACAATATGAATGCATTAAAAGCAAAATAATTTCGGCAATTAGTGGGTGATTCACTGAGATGTATTAATAGGATGACTGATGCATTCAGTGAGTGGGTCTGGCACTTTTTCCGCAAGACTTGACCCATGTTCATATGAATGTTTGCAGGACACATCAACAAAGATGCCTGACATTTGTTCGAATGGCATGAGGGTGTGCACAAAGGTCCGTTACTAAAGTATCTAATTCAGCAAGGGTTTAATTAGTGGAGTTATATGGAGAGTTAGAAGAAAATGCTACTTGCGATAACGGAGATTATGCAACAAAGAGTGAAGGAAACTGATGGAGGGTAAAGGAAAGGGAAGAGTGAAAAAGGAAATGCAAACTTTACCAATTTGATCTTAATGTTTATGCCTCGAGGACCCAATTTTGTATGAGGCACGAAAATATATATTTGCTTTATTGTTGCTGGACGTATGTGAGTGTGCATTGTGCAAATAAGTGTCATTTTGTTGCACGTAAATAGTGTAGTAAGAGTTGATTTAATCCTCTTCTAGTTATCTTGGCCTGTCCGCACCTTTTGCTCGCAGCGACGCTTCCGGAGCCTCATGTCCACTGGGAATATGTAGTTCGGCAATCAATCAGAGCAAACTAAATAGGCCTTTGCCCTTGTACACTGATGTCGACCTTTGTCGTTTCCTAATATGGCTGCTTTCTCTGAGAGGTCAAGGTTCCTGTAATGTATGGTTATCGAAGTATTTAGGGCCCTATCACCCAAAGTAAGCACTGAAAGAGATCATCTAAGACGGGTCTTTGCAATCGTTTTGCGTTGACTGGGGCGTTAGCAGGTAAAGTGAATGCTGGTGGGTGCTGTAGAGTCGTGGGCCCAAAGCCCACATGCGGAGAAAAGTATGACACAGACACATACTTATGCTACACTCACTTATTTATTCATTTTTATATTTATATCTAAAATGATTTATTATTTATTCGTTCATATTTATCATCATCATATGTATTTAATATTATCAATAATTAATTGTTTTATTATTTCTGTGTTACTCTGTATTTCATGATAAAATTCAATAAAAATGTTCAACACAAAAAAAAAAATAAACTGACCCAGGGCACGTGCACCCGGCCCCTTTTATTGCAGGTGCCACATTACTTATGACGCCTGTCCTGGATGGGTGTGGGGTGAGTGCGACTGACAGCTCTCGGGGAGTGGCTGGTACACGAGTACCTGGCAACACTAGAGTGAGTCCAGCAGGATTCACGAATGAGTCAAACCTATGGGAAAGAATAAACAACAAAGCAAAACACCATTGAGCCTCTTCAGGCAATCCAGTGGGACAGTACAGGGTAGGCAGACAGGTGCAGCTGGGAGAACCCGTAATTTCACTAGATGACTCTGGTCACGAATGCGGGGTGAATGGAGTCTGGATCTCTCAAGCACATGTCCATGGGGTTAAAGTCCACCTATGCCTTGATGTTTTGCCCCTCCTGCTCTCATGGTGTTGGAGTTGATTTACACAGCTGAAACGGGGTGGGGGAGTGCATCAGGAGAGTTGGTGGAGTCAACTGTAGACTTTTCTTTTGAGTTGCACTGGCTCTGTGAAAGGCAGACCCACAAATACTGGGATGGCATTGACGGTGTTTGGATGTCTTCCTCTGAGGCCCGGTGCCTCCCGGTCCCTATCTGTGGAGCAGCTTCGGAGTCATTGCTCGTACCGGGTATCCTTCAAGCAGAAACTCCCTTGTGGCCCTTTTTTCTGGCTTGCCACAGGACTTGTGGGTGTGTGGGGTTGACTGTGGGCCATGGGGAGGCCAATGCAGGACCATCAACAGGGCCAAGGGTGAGTTGCTCATGCCGCCACAAGGGTAGAAGACACAATGGTCGGGTGAGCTCTCGTCAGCAGGACTCAGGTGGACGTCGATTCTAAGAGATAGTCTTTGGATAAACGGCCTCCCATGGTGCAAGGAGTGCCTCTTCTGTCTCCTGATGTTTTGCAGGCGTAAGGCTCCACTTTGGTGGTGAGATGCACCTTAGTTGTCTGGGTTGATGCATGTGGTAATGATGACGTTGTTATCATTTGACAACCTGTATGAAAAGTGGCGATGCCTTACTTGGAGTGCGGATGGCTGGGGGACTTCGTGGCCAGGTAACTTGTTACATCATTGGTGCTGTTCTTCCTCTTCTTTGACATGTGCGATTGTGAGCATTGATGCCATCTGCCTCAAGCAGCTGGTGACAGGTGGCTGGATGGTCGCACTATGCGGCGTGGGGCAGATATGCGGTTGGCGGATTACTTTCCGTACTCCCGCTGGGCTGTCTCCAGTAATGTTGCTGCACCCTGAGTGTTGGCTTGTGTCTGTAGGTGCACTAACCAGTAGTGCACGAATCTTCAGTCTTGCCACATTTCCTCATTTCTCCTGTGCATCTATGGTTGTCCGGATCTTCCATGTGACTAGTCTGTCACACACCTTTCTCTCCTTTTCGCTTCTCCTTCGTGGAGTGGCGTCACGCCACGCTCTTCTCTCTTCTCCTTTCCGATCCTCTTTCACAATGTTGCATTGTGCAACTCTCTTCTTCTTTCCATTTCACTTTCCCAGTGTGGCGTGGTGCCATGCTCTTCTCTCTTCTGACCAGGTCTCTCATTGTGATGTCGCGTTCTACCACGTGTCGCATGTTCACTTTACATGGACCTCTCACTGGTCGCATCCTGCTCATAGAACTGTGTATCTTTTTCCCCTGTAGACCTGTGAACAGTCCTCTCCTCTTCACAGAATGGCACATCTTCTCCTGTCATAGACGTGGCAACCATCCACACTCTGCCTTCCCTTCCTCTTCTTGATGCTCTGCTCCCAAGATGGAGGATCACCTTCCTACTGCCTTCACTCAAGGGCGCAGTGCTTGCACTTTGAGGCTGCACCATCAGAGCGCTTGGTACTTCAGGTGTGCATGGCAGGGTCAGTCACTCTGTGTGACACTCCCAATGGCGGGTCAACGGTGGCCATCTGGTGCTGTGGAGGCCGGCTAGAATGGCCTCTTTTGTGCAGCATTACTTCTCACTCTCTGAGAGCTCTCTTGTTCCAGGGCTCCTACCTGTGCTCTCAGATTCCTAGGTGTGGCCCTCTGCGCATTTCTGATTTTGTACTCTTGGTTCCTTTCTTCTTTTGCAGCATGAGTTCCTGTGAGCTGGTGCCCCTTTAGGCAGTGTTGGGGCTACTAGACAGTCTCTTCATGGGTGCCGTCTGCTGGCATCGAGTATGTTTTCACTTCTTGCTTATGGTAGTGGCCGTTCACCACCAGGGGGCGTGAGGCGCTATGTTCTTGATTGCAGTGGTGGCAGACGGATGCTACGGGTTGCTGGGGGCTCATTTCTCTTATCGTGGACTTTTCTTATTCACAAGTGGTCTCTGATCTCTGGCCAAATGTGCATTCAGCCTTCTCAGGGAAAGCAGATCTCTGACAGTACTCACAGGCTGATGGACAGGGCCTTGCAGGGGTTCACACTCTTCTCTGATGCTGTGCTCCCTTTCTTCCTAATGGGCACTGCCTTTTCTTAGGCTTTGCTGCTTTGGCTGCCTTTGGTTTCACTACGTTGGCTGGACTTTTCTTGGCCACTTGTGACATCACAGCCTTGGCCTTCACTGGATTCCTGGCAGCTTACCTGGCTGGGGCAGCTTTGGGATTTGTGGGCTCTTTGTGGGGGTTATCAGTCTCTCCCCTCCATGCAACAACAACAGGCAGCAAACAAATGGGTGGGAGGCACTCTCTTGGCCAATCTCCACTTTCTCGTTCAAGAAAAAGTCAGTTTGTTTCTATTGGAGGCAGCAGCCAGCCTCTAGGGTGTGTGCACTTCTGCTGCTGCACTGGGCTCACCCTATGCCTTATGGTTCTTGATGCAGCGCTAGTGCAGCACTCTTCGTACTGCCCACTCATCTCCTTCCTCGTGCTGGTGAACAGGGCACTGCCGATATGTTGTAACTGGGAGGAAAACAGGGGTTTTCTCTTGCTGTTGATGCAGCTGTCCCAGGACCTGTGTGCATGGGCGTAGTGGGGGCGCTCTCTTGTTTCCTGTGGTCAAGGGGACACTATGGGCTCTTCCTCCCATGGGTGGCAGTGCAGCTATGCTTTTCAAAACTTAACTCCTTCGGGCCGCATTATTCTAGTCAGTCATGTACTGGGCCCTGGTGTGGTGCAGTGGGCTACTGCAAGGTGGCACTGCTGTTACTCCTTCCCCACTGCGGCAGTCTCTCCAGAAATATATGGCTGTGCAGGGGCTGATGTTGCAGGTGTGGGGGCCATGCAATACCGTTGCAGCAGGGTAGCTCATCCTTTACCACTTCAGCACTGGTTTGGGCCACCACATACAGGTTACTCAGAGCCACTCTTCATATATGGTGCCACGGCAGCCTTCTTAGTGCTGCAGGACGTGCCTTCCTTGCAATTTGCACAACTAGCTGAAGGGGGCGATGTTCATGCTGGATGCGATAGAGCTGATCAACTAACCTGCAGACAGGGCATTCTCCAGTAGACGGTGCTCTGCACTGTCCTCGCCTAGAGGATTGCGGGGTCTGCTTTTGAAGGTATGTCAGCCGCTACAAAGAGGGTGAAGCAAAGGCGATGCCGCAGGGTATGACAGGCTTCTCTCTGTTGCTGCGGGTGCTGGCCTTGCCCACGACAGATGCCGGGGCTTTCCACAGCCGAAGTGCAGCCTCGATCATCTTTCCTGCTAGGGAGTTGATGCAGGCAGGGTTGGGGATCCGCTTCTTGTGGTGCAGGTCAGCAGTGTGTAGGCGCCTCTAGTGTTGATGGCTGCAGCACTCCCCCTTTCGCAGATCCTCCTCTGCGGGCCGGTTAGTATGGCAGGTGGACACTGGTGTACTCACTGGGTGGCGTTCTTTTTGCCCGTCCTGCCTCGGTTGCTGTCTGCAGGATAGCATTCTCATTTTCAAAAGCCACTTTACAAATATTACATTCGATTACATCTGCTTCTTGTGATAAATCAGAACCCCCAGTAATCTGAAAGTAGAGGATTTGCATGTAGTATAGTGGGAGAGTATCATCCCAACCTCGAGAGAATCTGCTTTTCAGTGGGAAGATTCTAGTTTTACCCCAGTTTACCTTCAGTCCATGCAATTTGCTGAATGACGCCATCTCGTTTGCCAGATTTCCTATGTCTTTGTCTTTCTCTTCCTCTTGTATGTACAACAATAAATCAGCTGTGTAAAGAGAGATTACATTGTATGTTGTCCCACCCAAAAACCCAAAGCCCCTCCCAGTCACCCAGAGATGTGCAGAAAATGGTTCAACAGCCAAGGCAAATAAGAGAGTGGAGATATGCCTCCCATGCCTTCTCCCTCTGCACACTAGATATTGGTCAGAGATCACCAAGCCAGTGCGCACACAAACATTTGGCAAATTATGCAAGATGCTGCTCACCCAAAGCTAAAGCAATACAGCACTCTGTGTAAATATCGCCAGCTAAGGGAGGCAAAAGCCTTCTCCATATCTACTGTCAGCACAGCTGCATTGGGCCATGACTCAGCAGCCCTCTCTGCTATCATGAACAGTCTCTTTATATTTGGGATGTGCTGCGACTTGGAATGAAAGAACTCTGGTCAACAGGGACATGGTGTTGCATGTTGGGTATTAATCTGGTGACTAATAATTTACAAAGTATTTTACAATCTTCATTTCAAATAAATGAAGAGAGGATATGCTGATAACTTTTCTGGGGACCATGAAGGAGGGCCATGAAGAACGCTTCACAAGTCATTGGTGGTAGGATAGCCTTCTCAGGTACCTCATTATAAAGCCTGACCAGCTTAAATGCTAACTGGTCTTTGTAAACTGCATAGAATTTGAGGGGTAGACCATCCTCCCCTGAGATCTTACCGTTTGCTGGCAAAGATATGGTGTGTTTTACTTCCTATACGGATATTGAGCATTCCGGTATGTCCTGATCATGGCGTTGTTAGAATTGAAACGTATTACTGCCTAACTACTCGTATTTCACCCGAAATTATGTTAGCATTATCTAGCTAAATCATTATATATGCATACTGTATGTATACGCAATTAGTAAATGCAGATGTTGCGTTTGATAGGTTGACAACTGTGCCACCAATTTAGTTCTCGAAGACGCCATTTTGTATTATAATCGAAACTGTTACTTGCTAATTTATGAGAAATGGTCCTTGATAAGTTTCGTTTCTCCAATGTTGAAACTTGCTCATTAACGCATGCCTTTTCTGTTACATAGAGGCCTTCTCCCACCTGTCTAGAGGGGAGGATAGGCCAGACGACCTTGGATTGTAGATAACTTGTGCCAGGCTGCGGAATCAAAACTTATGTTCTGTACCCCCATTGTATTACGACATCTATCAGTGTTTTTCCTTTGTAGGCGGGTCTTTGTGGGCTCCGCAACATACATAATGTAACTTTATGCTTGTTAGAGTCAGTCCCTAGTCAGCCATCATAGGAGGCTGGTTAGGTTGACCTGGACTGCAGTGTATTCTGTGAATAAGCTAGTTTGCTTGTATTCTCTACTGTGTTATCGACTCTTCATTTTTGGAAGGCTAGAGGAGGTCAAGAGTGACCCGGGTGGCTCTAATTGGGTCACTTCCTTCAGTTGGCGCCCGAACAGGGACTCCACCAGGTGACCCATCCCACCCGTAGTCGGGTTGTGAGAGGTCAGAGTTGAGTCCGGTCGGATGGGCGGATCAGGGATCCCCATATGATAGTGCCTGGTTCTTGCGGCTGCCCCGCCTGTCTGATCGGGGTGCTCCTCGTCTAGTGGTCATCTCGGCTGGGGTCCTGAACAGACGAAACCCTTGGATCTGACCGTTTGGTCTGAAGAGATGGCAGTGTAGAATAATTTTGTTTAACCTGTGTGCACCAGGTGAGTTCATCTTGATATTTGGTAAAAAGAGGCGCCGTCTTCATTAACTTAGTGGGTCTGCGTACCCATGTGATACGGAGCGTTTTTGAACGTTCTGCCAGGCCACTTGTTGAATTTGGTTTATTCTTGGAAAGGCTTGGGGCTAGAGCTTATCTTGTCTTGGTGCAGTCTGAGGACTGACTTGTCTTGGCGCAGTCTGAGGACTGCTTTTTGGCGCTTTTTTCTTTGTGCGTGTTTTTATTGCATGTGTGTGTATGTTGCTTGAGTGAATAGTGGATAGTGAATGTGTCTGATGCTAGGATGCCTTGTTGGAGTAAAATGTGGTGCTTGGGGTGCCGCTGCTGTTCTGCTGAGCATCATCTGGAGTAAAGGCAGCCTTCGCCTCCGGAAGCAATCCGAGTTTTGAGATGTATGTGAAGCATGGTGTTAGCCCTATTATGTTTCGTAGATTATGGCACAAGTATACGAGGGGCAATGGTGAGCTTCAGTGGCCATTGGATGGTACCTTTGACAAACAAAAATTGAATTATTTACAGGACAAGTTATTCGCTAGAAGAAGTAGGAAGTCGATGTTTGATACTTTGAAAGTATTGTAGAAGGAAGCTAAGCAGTGGCGTATACAGACTGAGAAGGAGTCTAGGAAGAAAGCAATGCAGTCAGTGGTTCATAAAGCTGTAGTTTAGGACAGAGAACAAAGAGAGACAGGTATTGAATGTGCAGAGAGGAAGTTTCGATTACAATGTAATAAGTCCTATGTTGCTCGAGAGGAAGAGGATTCCATTGTGGAGGATCTGCTGGAATCTGGACCCCCCAGCCTCCCTATGCCCCACAGAAAATATATCCTGTTGTTCCGTCGTCTCAGTCCCCTGTTGATTCCCTGCCTTCTTCTGCTCCTTCTACAGGCTTGACTGCTTCTGCTCCAGCCCTGCCTGCCTCCTCTCTAGTTTCGCAAGCTGTGAGTGTGGTGACTGCAGGCACCCCCGCAGCGTCTGCTGTTCCTGTTTGTTTCTTCCCCTTCTCTTACACCTACAACTCAGCCATTCTTAACATTGTCACCTACGTCTCTGTCTCTTGTGTCTTCCCCGAATATTTAATCTCCAGTGTTGTGTAGGGTTGGGACACCGGTACATGGATCAGACGCAGGGAATTGGGTGGCAGCACGGGAGCGACTGGAGTGAGTATTGATTAGATCCAATGTGGGTGAGGAGGAGAAAAAGATGGTGGCAAATAAGGCAGCGCAATGGGCTCAGAGTCCGTTTCATACTGTGGAGGATATATGGAGTATAATGAAAGATTTTTTAGCCATTTGAGCAGCAGCATGCCCTTCGGGATATGTCGGCTACATTGCTTAGTTTGTGGGAACAATGTATTGGTAGTGCAGCTCCTCAAATTATTTATGACATTCGAGACCGTGTTTATTCAGCTGATATGGTTTTCAATATTGTTGGGCTAGTTCGCGGTTATCGGAAAAGATTATATCACCAAACCCCGACTACTGTGTCCAAATTTCTGAGAGAGAGAGGTGCATCCTGTTTTTCAGCCCGAGATCCCAGAGCAACGTAATCAGAAAGGAGATGTCGTTCAGCAGCAGGTAGAGGGTGATTTTCAGGAACAATGTGAGAAGTGAGGTGCTTGCTCTTAAGATTCAGTTATCGGACCCTAGGAAAAATCCCACTGCATATTATAAACAATTAACAGAGGCCACCTCCTCATCAGTTATGACTTTAGCAGACATTGAGATGTTTTTTGGGCTTTTGGTGTCAGTGGATATTTGGCGGCAGGTGCATAGGCAGTATCATGTAGCGAAGCTGGGTGAAACATGGAATTAAATTAGGGCATGGGATAAGGAGAGAAAGGCTGGTGAAAAGCCTAAAGCTGAAATTTTGGCTTTGCCAAGCCGCATCATTACCTATATGCATTCTCATATCCCACCTAGGCGAGTGGATTGGGACAAGTTAATGGCATGTCGTCAGAAGAAAGAGGAGAGTGTGTCTGATTTTTTCACTCGTTTTGAAGGGGTGTTCTTAGATTTCAGTGGGCAGGATTTGTCAGTCGAAGGCCGTGTTTGTTTGTTTGTTAATAGGCTTGTAACGAATTTGCTTCCTGATATTGCGGCTCAGCTGCAAGCTTCTGAGAGTACTTGGACTTCTTCCTCTCCTTCAGTGATATTGAGTATGGCTCAGTATTAGGAGCATCGATAAAATGAGGAAAAGGACACGGTGGAGAAGAAGAGCAAGGATGTGAAGAAGAGGGTGTTGTTACAGCAGGTTGCAAGGGGGTCTGGGAGGGGCTGAGTCACTGGTCCGGCTCAGAGGTCACGTCATGGGGTGCCGGTAGGGGTGGTGTGCCTCTGGGGCCAAATCAGTGCGCGTATTGTAAAAAGGAGAGACATTAACAAAGCTAGTGTCCGGATCTGTTACAGAAACTTGCAGTACCCAGGGGGCGGGGTTCAGGTGGAAGGGGCCGTGGGGAGTTTGGTCGGGATGAGAATCGAACTGGTGCATCCTCGGGGGATCATTCAGATCAGAATTATTTTAATGTCCCCCGGGGAAGGCAGTACTATCATGATGATATGATATGGATGAAGCCACAGGGATGTCCTATAGCTAAGACAGCAAGGGACAGGGCGAAGGTACAGCCCAAATTCCTGTAGATCAGCGTGGTCCTTATGTCACGGCACATTTGCATCGTTCGGCACAGAAATTTTGGGTGGATACAGGTGCAATGTATAGCTCTGTTTCTCGTTCGTTGGTCCCTGGGGCAACCCTGTCTGGCTTTAATAATATCTCGGTAGGTTTTTCAGGCGAACTGGTTGTGTGCCCCATTTCCAGACCTCTTGCTTTTACTGTTGGTCCTTTTACTGTGGACTCCCTATTTTTGTTGAAGGAAAATTGTGGACAGAATTTATTAGGATTGGATTTGTTGAAGAAGTTACATGCCACCATTTATTGTTCCCCGGATGGTGTTTTTATGACACTTGGACCTAATGTGGTTAGTGTAAAACAGTGTTTGGCGAAAAATGCACCGCTTCCTGTTGAATTTAAAGATGTGCCGTCCTCATTGTGGGCCACAGGGGATACGGACGTAGGGTTGTTGCAGATACCACCGGTTTCTATAAAGGTAAAAGATAATGCTGTGCTCCCTCGTATTCCCCAATACAAAATACCACAGGCTGGGGAACAGGCTTTGATGCAGATTATACAGGACTTGATCAAATCGGGCATGGTTGAGGAGACGGTAGCGAAAGTGTACAATAGCCCTATTCTTCCTATTCTTAAAAAGGTACCTGTTGATTCCCCTGATGCACATCCTGATGATTGTGGAAAATAAACAAGATAGTTGTCCCTAGAACATGGCCGCCTGCTAGGGTATCTCTGAGGCCCCCTTTCCTGCCCCGCCAATCCGCCACACTTATCTGATCCTCCGGTGTCGGATTCGCACACCGGAGGAGCAGCGGTGCATTTTGCTGCAATCCCGATCTTAAACGGACATCGGGAGACAGAGATATCCCGCCCGGCATCTGCGGCCTACTGCTTGGAAGAAGCCGGGACCTCGAGTGGGTGCGCCCACCGTCGCGGACGCCTAGCTTGCTGGCGGACCCCCCTCCCCCATCCCGGGGGGGCCGCAAACCATCAAAGCGGAAGTTTTCCATCACCCAGTGACGGCCCACATTCGGAGACGCCACTAATCTGTGCTCTGCCCGCTGCCTGAAAACTGCCCACCAGACCTGCTGTGTTGGGGCCAGCCCCGGTGATCAATCCTGGGAGTTTCAGCCTGTTGCCAGCGGAGAGGTGCTTCTGCACACCGAAGCGGAGGGAGTGCTTGGCCCTGCAGTCCCACGCCAGTGAGTACGCCTGGGACTGGGATTGTGACCCTCATCACCTGGGCCCCCCCCAGCAGTGCAGACCAAGGCCCAGTGCAAGTGCACCCACCGTAACGATACCCAATTGTGCCACCACGCTCACCGCATGTTGTCCTGGAGAGGCCGCTAGCCTCCAGCACGGAGCTTGTTGATACCATGTGCGGCCCCGGCTCCTGGGACATTACCAGTCCGCACTCTTCCCAGCTACTCAGCTTTTGAACACTGGTCCCAAATTGAATGGACACTTGCCCATACCATGAAGAGACCCCGGAAGGGCCTATACCTGTGAGTAAGGAGCAGGCGCTCTTGTTCCTTCGCGCTCCTTTTGTACCCGCCACTGGCTTCCAGCCTACGCCCTAGACGCCCCCCACCAAGTGGGCTTTGCTCGTGGTCCCGCGTTTGCACCCTGTCGCGACAGATCTGAACCCGGCGGACCTCCCAAACAGTGCGCAGTTGGTCTGAGGTGCGGACAAAGGCCCAATGTTGTCTAATCCGAAGGGTACAAAAACATCCTAGCACAGCAGGCTTGACCGCAACACCTGTCCGAAGGCGGACCTGCCCGAGCGGAGGGGAACTGGCGACAAACAACAAGGTGGGGCAGAACATGATCCTTCAGAGCTCACAATGAAGGACTTAATGGCAGCTATCACTGGAGTGCGCACATCCATAGACGCTCTATCCTCCGAAGTGACACTGATTAGGGCTGACCTCACGAAGTACAGGGAGAAAGTCAAGCAGCTGGAGCTCACCACCACCAGTCTTGTGGAAGACACCTCACAACTACAACTACAGACGGACATCAGGGAACTCCAAGCGTTCCGTAAGTTCGCAGAAGACAAGCTGGACGATTATGAGGGGCGCTCGAGACGTAATAACATCCGCTTTCTCAGTGTGCCAGAGAAATCGGAGGGTACCGCTACCGATCTGTTCATCGAAAACCTGATCATGACGATGCTGCAACCAAAGGGCCTGTCCAAGCTGTTTGTTGTTGAGAGAGCGCACAGGGTGCCTGGGGGTCACCCAAAACCGGGAGCCCCCCCCCGTCCGATACTGTCCCAGCTGCTAAATTACAGAGACAGAGACATAATTCTGCAGGCTGCCAGGGTTGCTCCTCCGACCAAAATAGACAACTCAGAAATCGCCTTCTTTCCTGACTTTACCCAGGCAGTGCAAATGCTTTGACGCTCATTCCTTGATGTCAAACGAAGGCTGCATGAAAAAGGTCTTAAGTACACCATGCTCTTCCCTGCGCGTCTACGAGTCGAGGCTGATGGGAAAACTCGCTTCTTCGACCTACCTGAGGTGGCATCTGACTGGCTGGACAGCTGGAGGACCTCACCGGAATGGAGCCCCAGAGATATCATTGAAGCCGACGATCTGTCTTCATTGGACAGACTCTTGATCACTTCAGACCACCTGTACTTTCCATACGTTGAGCATCACTCACGGTCTCTTGACACTTGAAGACGTCGAACTGTAAGCCAGTGTACTGAAGTACTTGCTAGTCTATATTTTGACTTACTACAACAAAATGCACCTGTACCTTGTAACGGTAGGAGAGGGGGTCATCGGGCGCTAAGGCCTCCCCCACTTTCTTCTTTTAGTAAATTGTTGGGCGACAGGGTGGGGGGTTGTTGGGAGGGGTTGTTGTTCTCTCGTGTTTATTATTTTTTGCGTTATCTCGATGGTACAGTCCCTGTTTGTGCAACCAAAAGCTGCTACGCTCCACGTACATGTCAATGGGTGTGCAATGGAACAAAGAAGTTAAAATCTTAAGTTGGAATGTTAACGGGTTGGGGGACAAAATTAAGAGATGTGTGATATTGCAATATATTAAGAGATTATCACCAGACATTGTATTACTTCAGGAAACTCATCTTGTAGGTAACACATGCAAGGCGATGCATAGATGGGGCTACTAAATGGTAGCGCACGCAGGTTTTGCGTCTAACTCTAGAAGGGAGGGCATCATGCAAAAAAATGAATTCCCCCTATCACTCGCGTCCACCTATGTGGATGACCGTGGCAGATATATCGGGATCACGGGCACTTGGGAGGGCCAAACCATTACCTTCATGTCGATATATGCACCTCCAGGGTTACAAGCCACAACATTTGCTGACCTGAGCGCTGTGCTACTAGCTCTACCAGATGGGCACCTAGTGGTCGGCGGTGACTTCAACTCAATAATATCGGGCTCACTAGACAGACACCCCCCTCGCACAAGCCCCCACACTGCGCACTCCTTTTCCAGCTTCTTGGAGGCAATGGGGCTAGTGGACGGATGGAGAACAGACAATCCTGACAAGATCTAGCACACTTTTCACTCCGGGGCACACCATAGCCTCTCTCGCCTTGACTATATAGTTGTCCCAGCTCCACAGGTTACAGATATCCATGCGATCTGGCATCTGGCCAGGGGTATCTCCGACCACTCCCCCCTATGGGTCCACATAGTCCTGGACCGCACACAAGTAGGACACGTTGCCCCAATTAATCCCTGGTACCTCAAAAACCCGAAAATACGCAAAGACCTCAGTAAATCCATTGACAACTACTTCTTGGAGAACGAGCACACCGTTGACTCCCCGCAAGTACTATGGGAAGCCTTTAAAACGGTGGTCTGGGGCCAGGCCCTCTCCCTAATTGCGGGATCAAAAAAAGACAAAATAAAAGACATCTCTGATGTAGAACAAGAGGTTTATCATCTTGAACAAGACGTGAATTCTGACCCTTCACCTGAAGCCCTTCACACAATCCGCCAGGACGAATACCGGGCACTGGTCACCGACCGTGCCAAAATAATGGGACAGGACAGGCTGGCCGCCTCTATGACTGGGGGACAAGGCTGGAAAACTGATCGCCTGGCTAGATAAAAAAAGAACATAGTAGTAAGCTTGTTCCAGAACTTAGAAACACTGACATGTCCCCCATTACAGACCCCAGGACATAGCCAAACAGTTTGCAACGCACTTTCACAGAGTCTACAGCTCAGTAGTGCCATACATTGAGGCGGACTTCTCGCAACTCCTGCGAGATATCTCCCTTCCAAAGCTTTCGGACGCTGATCGAGCATTCATGGATAGTGCCCTCACCACTGACGAAATAGCGATCGCAATCTGAGCGATCCACTCGGGTAAGGCCCTCGGCCCAAATGGCATCCCGATCAAGCTTTATAAGCTCCGTCCAGATAAACTAGCCCCATATCTGAAATCCATGTTTGAAGATAGCCTTGAGCAGGGATCGCTGCCCCTAGATCAGAGAATCGCAACCATTGTTACAATTCACAAGGAAGGGAAACCCAAAACAGACTGCGCCTCCTACCGCCCTATCTCAGTGCTTAATGCAGAACCTAAAATCCAAGCCAAAGTGCTCGCCAATAGGCTGATTAAGGTAATAGGGGATTTAGTACACCCTGATCAATCGGGGTTTATGCCGAAGAAGAACACTGCTCTAAATCTGCGTAGAGTGCAAGGGGTCTTTGGCAGGGTACCGACCATATGGGAGGATGCAATCATAGTCTCCCTAGATGCCACTATGGCATTTGATACGCTTGAGTGGCCTTATCTTTTGGCCATACTCACAAAATTGGGATTCGGACCGAGTTTCAGCCGGTGGGTGCGTTTGCTTTATAGCACACCTATGGCTCAAGTAGTCGTGAGTAACAAAAAATCTGAGACCTTCACACTTAGCCGAGGGACCCGTCAGGGATGCCCCCTCTCTCCCTTATTATTCGCTTTGGCCCTCGAACCCCTTGCAGCATGGATCCGTAGAGACGTGATGACCCGTGGAATGCGATGGTCGGCGGACTGGGAAGACCGTATTTCTTTATATGCGGATGACATCCTCCTATACCTCACGTCCCCTAAAAGGTCCCTCATTGCTGTATTTGACATCCTAGCCATTTTTTGCAGATACTTCGGGGTTCGTATCAACCGGCAAAAATCTCTCCTATATGTCCTTTGCGGGGGCTCTCCTCCGCTACCTCGAAACTGCCCCATACCGATAGTCTCAGAAGGCTTCAAATACCTAGGCATATTCGTTTCTCTTGATCACTCACTCCGGTATGCCCGTAACCTTGTTCCCCCTCTGCAAAGACTCAAACGTGACATCGCAAACTGGAAGTCACTCCCGCTCTCTCTATTGGGCAAGGTGGCCCTTTTTTAAATGATGTCCCTACCCCGCTTCGTTTATGTCCTACAGAACTCGGCCGACCCTGTCCCAAACTCATATTTTAAAGAAATAGAAGGACTCCAGCGAGACCTTCTCTGGGGCGGGAGGCCGCGTATTGCCTTGCAAAAACTCATGCTCAGCTGGTACGACGGCGGAATCGAACTGCCCAACATTAAAAAATACTACTGAGCAGCACATCTTATAGCAATAAATCACGGCATCTACGTTCGGCTTGACGACCCAGGGTTCAATATGGACAGATGGCTTCTTCCAAACGGGACATACACCCGAGCACTGTACTCCAAACCAGACAGGTACCCACTTACTGGTCCTACCAACCACACAGTTAAAATTTGGCACTCAGCAACCAAATTGTTAGGCTGGAACAATAAATTGACTCTTGCCACACCTTTGTGGGACTCACAAATACTAGGGGACCTGGGAAACTCCAAAGGCTTTGACAAATGGGATCTAATTGGCATTTCCCACATTATGGACCTCTGGGGCAAAGAGGGCGACAAGCCCTTTGACACCCTCCAGCGTCAGTATGCACTTGCAGATTTGGAGTGTTTTCGTTACCTGCCAGTCTGACACGCATTGCAAACAGTGCTGCCCTGTGACTCCTCCCCACCAGATTCCTCCCCACTGGAGGACAGGCTACTGGATGGCCATTTACCTGAAAAAGCTATCTCCCTAACTTACCGAAAACTCATTATTAACATGGAGGACCCCCTGCTGTCGCTATGAGAAAAATGGGTGGGAGATGGCATTGAATTAGATGATGAAAACTGGCAAACGGCGGTCTCCTCCCCCAAAACTGTTGTTATCCCGGTGTGTCTCCGCCTGATGCAGCTAAAGATACTGCACAGAATTTACATAACAGGTCCCCAATTGACACACATGGGTGGTCCGGCAGATGGGTCTTGTAGGAGGGGATGCACCCAAATGGGCACGTTCATGCACATAATATGTCACTGTGAACCAATCCAGGAATATTGGCGGAAGATACACGAAGTAATAAGCGAAACAATGGGAGTCGAAATTAATCCTGAAGCCCCTAGATGGCTCCTCAACTTCTGGGAACCCACTGACCTCAACACACACACCACACAATGGGTCACACTCGGATGCATGGTCGCTAAGCGGAACATCAGTCAGCTCTGGGGGGCCTCTCATGCACCTACGATCACCGACTGGGAAAAAGACCTTGATTGGTGTATGCTATGGAAAAAGACAGTGTACATGGCCCGGAGCGGGGAACAACCTTTACAACGCAACTTTTACAACGCACTACCATTACAACGCATTTTTTACAACGCATAATCCATTACAACGCATGACATTACAACGCATGACACTACAACGCATTTTTAAAAACTACCTTTACAACGCATTCCATTACAACGCATACTACCATTACAACGCATACCATTACAACGCATAATATTACACTATACTATCCAACACTTACCCTACTGATGCACCCCCTGGAGTTAGAATAGTAATTTTTACCCCTATACTATCCAACACTTACCCTACTGATGCACCCCCTGGAGTTAGAATAGTAATTTTTACCCCTATACTATCCAACACTTACCCTACTGATGCACCCCCTGGAGTTAGAATAGTAATCTTTACCCCTATACTATCCAACACTTACCCTACTGATGCACCCCCTGGAGTTAGAATAGTAATGTTTACCCCTATACTATCCAACACTTACCCTACTGATGCACCCCCTGGAGTTAGAATAGTAATTTTTACCCCTATACTATCCAACACTTACCCTACTGATGCACCCCCTGGAGTTAGAATAGTAATTTTTACCCCTATACTATCCAACACTTACCCTACTGATGCACCCCCTGGAGTTAGAATAGTAATTTTTACCCCTATACTATCCAACACTTACCCTACTGATGCACCCCCTGGAGTTAGAATAGTAATTTTTACCCCTATACTATCCAACACTTACCCTACTGTTGCACCCCCTGGAGTTAGAATAGTAATTTTTACCCCTATACTATCCAACACTTACCCTACTGATGCACCCCCTGGAGTTAGAATAGTAATTTTTACCCCTATACTATCCAACACTTACCCTACTGTTGCACCCCCTGGAGTTAGAATAGTAATTTTTACCCCTATACTATCCAACACTTACCCTACTGTTGCACCCCCTGGAGTTAGAATAGTAATTTTTACCCCTATACTATCCAACACTTACCCTACTGTTGCACCCCCTGGAGTTAGATTAGTAATTTTTACCCCTACACTATCCAACACTTACCCTACTGTTGCACCCCCTGGAGTTAGAATAGTAATTTTTACCCCTACACTATCCAACACTTACCCTACTGTTGCACCCCCTGGAGTTAGAATAGTAATTTTTACCCCTATACTATCTAATACTTACCTTAAATGTAATTTAATATTATGCGTTGTAATGGTATGCGTTGTAAAGGTAGTATGCGTTGTAATGGTAATGCGTTGTAAAGGTATTTTTTAAAAATGCGTTGTAGTGTCATGCGTTGTAATGTCATGCGTTGTAATGGATTATGCGTTGTAAAAAATGCGTTGTAAGTGCATGCATTGTAAAAGTGTGCGTTGTAACGTCATACATCCCCCGGAGCTGCCCCCGAAACAGGTCGAAGATATGGGCCCCCTGGATTGAATACCGTGGCAACATATGTACCCCGTAATTTTGACTGTGATGATCCCCCCTCCCCGTGATTTCCAATGCATTATCCTACTGTATCTGTATGTATATTTGATTTCATTGTAATCCCTACTATTGACTTTTGTGGAACTGTACCTATATGTTGAGTCTGTTTAATAAAAAGATTTTTTTTAAATGTTAAAAAAAGATAGTTGTCCCTCAGTTTCTGGTAGTCCCTGATATTACCGTCCTTTTAACCATGATTCCTTCCACAGCTAAATTCTTTTCTGTGAATGATTTCAAAAATGCTTTCTTTAGTATTTCTATCCATCCAGACAGTAGGTGTCTGTTTGGATTCACTCTGGCTGGTAGAAGCTTCCAATTCTGTCGAGCTCCTCAGAGGTACACAGAAAGTCCCAGTATTTATAGCCAAGCTTTGAAAAGTCAACTGGACTCTCTCTCTCTTCCCGCAGGTAACGTATTATTGCAGTATGTGGACAATATTCTGATAGCCTCCGATACCTAAGAGGGTTGTCGGTGTCATGATTCTGAATAATAGCTCTTAACACTTGGCTCGAAGGCCTGTGTAAAAGCTGGTTTTAGAAAAATCCCACCCCTTTCCCGTGCTCCAGCACTTCCTCAGTCAGTATGTTTTGCATGTTGGGTAATGTATGTCAAATACTCTGATGTGTCGTTTTATTTACAGTATGGTTTGACTAGCACTTTTGATGATTGATGCGCTTTGTGTTTTACCGTTCTTAGTAGCATCATTTGTAGTGTGACTCATTTGAACTGTGGGACTCATTTCACCTTTTGCTGCGTGACTTATTTACACTCTGGGACACTTTGTACCTTTTGCTGCTTTTCCGCTTTTCCGCACACGGCGGAAAACTTGTAATTGCATGCTCAACCTAAAATGAAGACTCTGCCTCAATGCACACCTCCGTACGACGTGACGGTGCGCGCTAACACTGGGAGCGGTTGGCTATAAAAGCCACACCCAGTGTTCTGGAAGGCGCTTTGCCTTCTGCTTGTTTCCTGAACAGGATCGCTGCTGAGATCCTCGCGACTTACCTGTTATCCTTGGGATCTCCAGTGCAGCTCCGGTTTCTTCTGCTCTTCGGATGCTTCCTCCTACTCGACAGGACCCTGCAAAGAGAACAACAAGAGAAGGAATTAAGTACTTTGTGTAATAAGGCGCCCGCTGCAAGACAGTTATTTGTACACAAATAATTTTTGGAACTTCTGCAATGTAAAGAAGGACTTTGTTCTCCGCATTTAAAAACGTACCGCATGTAAAAACTTACGTTAAAATAGAAAACTACATCTAGAAAGAAAGAAGAAAGCATGAATATTATGAGTATAAGAAAATAGATACGGATTTAGTTTGTAAGGAATGTTTAGCTCCTAGGAAAGGAGTAAGGAGAATTTTGTGGAATATTTTCTGTTTTCTCTCTTTGTAATTAGTCGGGCAAATAAAACAAGAAGAGCAAGACCAAGTCCTTGAGCAACAAGTGAGTTGAAAGAAATTAAAAGAACCATATATTTAGGATTGTGAGAATAGAGGGGTAATTTGTTGTTTTACAAGAAATACTGGACGTAGGCCATTCACACTCTGATCGCAGGTAGGCAAAGAGACAGAATTTTAAGTGACTTATAGACTGTACAAAAGTTTGTGAAGATAAAAAAGTAAAAGGAAACTTAAAGGTCTGACAAAACCTCGCTTGTTGTTTCGCAGGTCGACAGCAAGTCTCCCACCACGTTCAGTATCCGGCCCTCCTCCCTTATTTCTAATTTTTATCTTGTTGTAGTCTATAAACACAAGTTTTAAGTTCGATTTTTGGGAAGTTGGTCCCTTGCATCCCTGCGAAATATCTACTGTGTCACTACAAAAACCTTAAGGTAAGAGACGACATAGTAACTTGACAGAAGGCAAAGCCTAAGAAGAATTTTTCGCCTGGACGCAATGGATCCAACTACACCAATCTCTTTGCAAAATATAGCTGCCATGTTAAACGACATAAAAAATGAAAATGCAGCCTTACGTAGAGATTTATCAGCTCTTCAAGGCGCAGTACAACAAAAACCAATTCTTAAACCAGCCACTTTCCAAAACACATTTTCGAACCCTGCCCCATCTTCTTCTTCGAGCCCTCCAACACAAATACAGGTAATTACTCCTGTGCCTGTCTCTCTAGCACAACCTGAGAGATTTTATGGTGATTGTAACAAATTCACCATTTTTATGAATTAATGTCATTTGCACTTTTTGGCCAAAACCACAGCCTTCCCAGACGATTCATCTAAAGTGGCCTTTATTTTGTCATACATAGGAAGTGATGCTGCTCTTTGGTCAATCCCTCCAGTTGAAAACGACGACGTAATTGTGTACAATTTCAAAAATTTGAACTTGCTATGAAGAAGATTTTTGCAAAACATGTATTCGTACAATCTGCGGATAATGAATTGCTCAATTTAAAACAAGGGTCTTCAGATTTGCTTCATTATAATTCTGTTTTTAACCGTCTAGTGTTAGAAACTAATTTGCCTTATGATAAGAGAGTTTCCCTTTTTTATAGGGGATTAAAGGAAGATTTAAAAGACATGGTAATACATATCTTAGACCCTCCAGATGATATCAACAAATTTATAGATCTAGTCGTGAAGTTAAATCATAGACTCTCAGAGAGAAAAGGAGAAAGAGGGAAGAGTGACCATAAACTAATATTATTCAAAGACAAAACTATTAACCAAAGAGAAGTAGTTAACAGATCTGATTCTGTTGAACCTATGCAGATAGGTACTATTCGAGGTCCTCTTTCTAAAGAAGAGAAAGAGAAGAGGCGAAAGTTAAATCAGTGCCTCTATTGTGGTCGTTAAAGAATGTCTTACACGTCCGAATAAATCAAAACTAAAATCTGCGGAATTAGCAGTAACACAACTTCAACCGGAAAACTAGAACGCTCGATAAAAGACGAGGTCAGTTTGTCGAGTGCATATTCTAGCCTGGCCTCCACTGTACCCCCTCAAGGTTGTCGTCATCTATGTATAAAGGTAAAACTTAAAACCTTGACAAACCCAATACGTATCTGGGAAATCGATGCACTCATTGATTCTGGAGCTACAGGGAATTTTATCGACACAAAATTGTTAGGAACTTTAGAGTTTAAGACTGAGACCAAAACTCACCCAGAGATTGTTCGGGCGGTAGACGGAAAGGAACTCACGTCAGGACCCATATCTCAGTAGACATACATTTTGGAAATGGACAGTTCCCCCGTTCATAGAGAACAGATAAGATTTGATATCATAGATGCACCTCAGTTCAGGTTGATTTGGGGAATTCCCTGGTTAAAACTACACAACCCTGTTATTGATTGGGTCACTAAGACGGTTACTTTCCGTTCTCTTCATTGTCAGAGTCATTGTTTTCTAGAACACAACGAGGACAACGAGAGGGGAGTACTGTCATGATTCTGCGTAATAGCTCTTAACACTTGGCTCGTGAGCCCGTGTAAAAGCTGGTTTTAGAAAAAACCCACCCCTATCCCGTGCTCCAGCACTTCCTCAGTCAGTATCTTTTGCATGTTGGGTAATGTATGTCAAATACTCTGATATGTCGTTTTATTTACAGTATGTTTTGACTAGCACTTTTGATGATTGATGCGCTTTGTGTTTTACTGTTCTTAGTAGCATCATTTGTAGTGTGACTCATTTACACTCTGGGACTCAATTCACCTTTTGCTGCTTTTCCGTTTTTCCGCACACGGCGGAAAACTTGTAATTGCATGCTCAACCTAAAATGAAGACTCTGCCTCAATGCGCACCTCCGTACGACGTGACGGTGCGCTCTAACACTGGGAGCGGTTGGCTATAAAAGCCACACCCAGTGTTCTGGAAGGCGCTTTGCCTTCCGCTTGTTTCCTGAACAGGATCGCTGCTGAGATCCTCGCGACTTACCGGTTATCCTTGGGATCTCCAGTGCAGCTCCGGTTTCTTCTGATCTTCGGATGCTCCTCCTAGAAGGAGTTAAGTACTTTGTGTAAAAAGGTGCCCGCCGCAAGACAGTTATTTGTACACAAACAATTTTTAGAACTTCTGCAATGTAAAGAAGAACTCTGTTCTCCGCATTTAAAAACGTATCGCATGTAAAAACTTACGTTAAAAAAGAAAACTACATCTAGAAAGAAAGAAAAAAGCGTGAATATTATGAGTATAAGAAATTAGATACGTATTTAGTTTGTAAGGAATGTTTAGCTCCTAGGAAAGGAGTAAGTAGAATTTTGTGGAATATTTTCTGTTTTCTCTCTTTGTAACTAGTTGGGAAAATAAAACAAGAAGAGCAAGACCAACTCATTAAGCAACAAGTGAGTTGAAAGAAATTATAAGAACCATATATTTAGGATTGTGGGACTAGAGGGGTAATTTGTTGTTTTACTTTACAGTGTAATGATAATACAACCTATGAAGCTCATTCAAGAGATTGCCTGACTTCCTCTTCTACTAACAACCAAGACAAGAAATACTGGGCGTAGGCCATTCACACTCTGATCGCAGGTATGCAAAGAGACAGAATTTTAAGTGACTTTTAGACTGTACAAGATAAAAAATTTAAAGGAAAGTTAAAAGTCTGACAAAACCTTGCTTGTTGTTTCGCAGGTTGACAGCAAGTCTCCCACCACGTTCAGTATGCGGCCCTCCTCCCTTATTTCTAATTTTTATCTTGTTGTAGCCTATAATCACAAGTTTTAAGTTAGATTTTTGGGAAGTTGGTCCCTTGCGTCCCTGCGAAATATCTACTGCGTCACTACAAGAACCTTAAGGTAAGAGACGACGTAGTAACTTGACAGTCGGGAGGCCACGGTACAATTATTAATGCATTTGGAGAATACAGGACATAAAGAGTCCCTTTCCAAATTCCAATATTGTCAACAGCAGGTCACCTATTCAGGTCACCTGCTGTCGAAGGAGGGTCGGAGGCTAAAACCTGAACGAGTTGATGCCATTGTTAAGATGCCTGTCCCTGTGACTCAGAGGGATGCGCGTGCTTTCATAGGCATCACCTCGTATTGTCGACACTGGATACCCGCTTATTCTTTATGAATACAGCCTTTGCTTCGCTTAACAACTAAAGATATGCATGAACCTTTGCCTTTGACGCATGAATGTCAGCATGCTTTTGAGCAATTAAAAGTTGTGCTTTGGTCTGCACCTGTGCTAGGCATGCCTGAATATAAGAAGCCTTTCATGCTGTATGTACACAAAATGGCTGGGTGTGCGCTTTCCGTGTTAAAACAAGCCTTTGGTGGTAAGCAGAGGCTGTGTGCATATTTTTCTGCCACGCTTGACCCTGTCGCCAGAGCCCTCCCGAGTTGTTTAAGAACCGCCACAGCTGCAGCGGTTTCAATGAAAATATTGGCAGGGATCGTCCTTAATCACGATCTCACAGTAATGGTACTGCATGCTGTGGATGTGCTTTTGAACAAAACAAAGATGCCTTCGGGGTGGCCCATAATTTTGGATGCCTCTGGGCAGAGAGAGGATTCTTGACTTCAGATGGGACCAAGATACAACATGGTCCATTGATAGAGAGGCTTTTGACAGCTTTGACAATTCCCAAACAACTGGCAATAGTGAAATGTAGTGCTCATAATGCAATTACTGATGATGTGAGAAGGGGAAATGCCTTTGCGTGTCAAATAGCAAAAGAGACAGCCAGGTTGAGAAGGACGAAAATGTTTGTGGCAGGACCTGCTAGATGGGTACCAGATGTTGCTATGTTTGAGAATGCGTTGGAGAGTGTTAGTGAAATACAGAGTGAAGAAACAGTTGAGGAGTTGGCAGTGTGGCAGGAGAGTACAGGGCGTCTAGCTGACAAAGGATGCTGGACTGATAAGTCCGAGAAACAGAAATGGATGCTACCTGATGCATATGTACTTCCTGTAGTTACCATGGCGCATGGTCCAGCTCATATTAGCGCAAAGGGCATTTGTAAATTGCTAGATCCAGTATGGCAAAATGACAATATTTCCAAGGTTGTTGCTAATTTAGTGAAACGCTGTATGATTTGTTTGAAACTCAATCCTGGGAAGGGTACCCCTAAACCTTCGGGTAATTTTGCACCCCCTTTTTTCCCTTTTGAAGTACTACAGATGGATTACATAGAGCTACAGCGAGTTAATAATTTGAAATATGTGTTAGTGGTGGTTTGTGTATTTAGCAAATGGATTGAGGCTTACCCAACGAAAGAAAACACAGCCATGGCGATGGCGAAGGCTGTTCCTAAAGAGTTCTTCCTGCGCTACGGTTTGCCCCGTTTGATTTGGAGTGAAAAAGAAAGTCCCTTTAATGCAAAAGTGATCCAATTGGTGTGAGATGCTCTGCACATCAAGCAAAAATTCCACGCAGCCAATCACCCCCAATCAGCAGGTTTAGTTGAGAAGTACAATGGTACTCTCAAACTAAAATTGGCTAAGATTATGGAAAGTACTGGGTTACAATAGCCAGATGCATTACCCCTTGCTCTATTGTCCACCAGAATGACAGCCCATTCTAGAACTATTGCCTTACACGGTGGTCTTTGGCTGTCCCGCAAATGTGTGGGGCATCCCGAGACCGAAAAAAATTCTGAAATTGTTTATCCTCTGTGAGACAATGATTTATATGATCTTACTAAAAGTTCACGTTCTATTCATCAACAGATACATGAAGCTTTGCCTCCAGCACCAGAAGGGCCTGGGCATACCATACAGCCTGGCGATTATATTCTTGTGAAGAACTTCCAGAGACGAGACAGCTTAGAACCCAGGTGGAAAAGACCATATCTGGTCCTCATCACGAAAACGGTGGCAGTGAGAGTGGACGGCCGGAAGCATTGGATCCACACCTCTCCCTGCCTGCGAGTGCCACTCACCTATGATCGATGGGTTAAAGAGGGGATAGGGGACCACAAAACTGAGAAGGTTCCACGTTTTGTTCCCTTTTCCGATGCCCAGCTGACTTGGGCGCGGACGGAGGAAGAGAGCGAGGCAGTCTTGACAGCGGCAGTTCCCCCAGAAATTAGGGCTGCCCAGGCTTCTTCTACATCTAATCCGCAGGAGCGTAAGTCTCGGTCTCCAACGCTCCCTGAAATTCCGATTCTTCTTTGTGATGAGACAGTACCTGGAGTGGAAAGGTATAATTTGCGTCCCCGACGGAAGGATAGTGCACCAAAAGAGAGTCGAGTGTAGCAGGGATGGACTTTGTGGATACGTTTTGTGAAAATGTCCCTTGTTTCTGTTTGTCCCCATTAGACTAGGGGTCAGAAGATTGGTGCACTGTCTGTGACACAAGATGGGATAAGTTGAGGGTATCTCTCAAGGAGAGTGAGTGCCCTATCCTGAGAACAGTGAACATTCGCTGATGGGCTGCAACAGTGTGGCTCCACCGTAAAAGTGCTCAATAGCACCACCGAGGATTGAACAATAGTTTCCTGCCAGGGAGGCTTGTAACGGACCCTGATCTTTTCAACGTTTTTATATTTTTTTCCTTTTTTTGTGTCCTTTCCATCATTGATCCATTACAAGACGTCTCTGTTTTTTTACGTGAGATTTCATTTGTAAATTCATGGTAAACATGTATCTTTTTGGTCGCTCCCTTGTAGAGGATGAACAGTTGTTTGTTGCCCTGCGACCGGGGCAGATCAGTTTGAATGGTTGCTCAGGAAGAAAATGTTTTGGGCTGTAGCCATATTGTTTTTCCTGGTGGGAGGGGGGCTGTTCTGAGCATTAGAGTGTTCTGGAGTTATCTCATCATGTGTTTTATATCAGACTGTTTCCTCAGATCGAAGTAAAAGAACTATGCATAGCAATGTTTTCTTAGACACAAACGGGTAACTCTTTGGAAATAATACAGCTTTTTATCCCACTGATTCTGTTACAAGTCTATGGACTGCTTATCCATTGTCGTTGGTAAATTATACATATGTTTGTTCTCCCTATTTCGAAGAGGCAAAAGGTCAATTCGGCCTGGGATATCCTGGACTTTGCTTATACCATAGAAACCTGAGGGTGACAGGGTACCCAGGATGCATTCCCAAAATGTATTGTGGTGATCTGTACCTTGGTAAAGGAAATATCACCCTGACAAGTTGGCACTATCAAGATCTGACTGTTACTCAAAAGGCAGGTATTTATCCTGCATTTTGCCCTGTAATAAATAGTACTGACACGTATTTGTATCTCGATTGCTCTGCAGAAGTAGTGTACAAAAATGTAATGCGTTTAGGAAGAAAAGACGATCCCAGTATGAAGGGAAGGAATGCTAGATATGCTCCATTAGATTACCAGGGTCCACTTTATGCACATCCAGGTTTTTATTTTTTATCAAACGATACGTATTCTAACATGTACAACGTCACAGAGGACGTGGCTTTGGGAATGGTGCTACCTCTTGGGGTACCTTGCAGGAATAGCAGACCAAGTATAAGATGTGTAAAAGAACATTGACCAGGGAATTTTGTGAGGTCATTACCGATTTGGAAGTTAATAATTATAGTAATGGTATCACTTTTGGATATATCCTTTCCTCTATTATTACATTCGGTGGCACCGCCATGGCCAGGGGTGAACGAGCTAGAGAGTATTTTGGGTGTAAGTTGCAAATGTTATCTAATTCTACAGTGGCAGCTTTACAGGACATCACCACCCAGTTGGAAAGTATGCCCATATACTCTGAACAAACGAGATATGCAGTCGACTTTATTTTAGCTAAGAATGGTGGTGTATGCGCAGTAATGGGAGAGCAGTGTGTGGTCTGTATCACAAATATGGAAAGGAATATCACTCAGCATATTTTTGATATCCTGGGAAATGTCAGAGGAATGGAAAGCGGTAACATAAATTGGTCTCTATTTGGTGGCTGAGGTTGGAATGTCGAAAAGGTGATATATTTTATTGTATTCTTAATTTGTTGTTGTGTTCTGATTCAGTGCCTCCCTCTATGTTGTTCGTACTATACTACTTATCTCTCTCCAAAAAGGGTTTCCATTCATGACACCAATGAAACCATTATGCTATAAAAGGAGCTTGATACTATTATGCACATCGATGAAAATGTTTTTGATTGAACTACTTCCCTTTCAGGTTCTACTGTTGATGTCACTTGTACTGCTGATGTTTAGTGTCATTTTCTTCTTTACGTTGGATGTAAAAAGGAGGGTCTGTTAGAATTGAAATGTATTACTGCCTAATTACTCGCATTTCACCCAAAATTATGTTAGCATTTAGTAAATGCAGATGTTGTGTTTGTTAGGCTGACAACTGTGCCACCATTTTAGTTCTCGAAGACGCCATTTTCTATTATAATCGAAACTGTTATTTGCTCATTTATGGGAAATGGTCCTTAGTAAGTTTTGTTTCTCCAATGTTGAGACTTGCTCATTAACGCATGCTTTTTCTGTTACATAGAGGCCTTCTCCCAAGGGAAGAGATGTGGCGCCGCGGCCAGGGCGACTGACTCCAGAATCTGGGGATCACGGTCCGATCTCTGGCGCCGGTGGCAGATTAGCCCAGCACCATGTGACTCTGGGAAATAGCTTGCTTAATCTTCCCGATGGCCCCCAGCGCCTAGAGACCCTTATGGGTGATTGTTTGCGCTTTACAAATGTGGATTATTATTATCCCACCTGTCTAGAGGGGAGGATAAGCCAGACGACCTTGGATAGTAGATAACTTTTGCCAGGCTGCAGAATCAAAACTTATGTTCTGTACCTGTTATAATCTCAGTGAATTTCTTTCCTGTTGCTTTTCAAATGTGTTGCACTGTTGCTAGGATGTTTATAGAATTTAGAATGCCTTATAGTTCAGTTTACTTCTGCTGAACCTTGAGGTAAGACGTTGGATGCGGTGCTGCATTAAAGACACTATTTTTGTATATTTCTACTGGTGTCTGGATCCATTATTCAACAGTACCCCCATTTTATTACGACATCTATCAGTGTTATTCCTTTGTAAGCGGGTATTTGTGGGCTCCGCAACATACATGATGTAACTTTATGCTTGTTAGAGTCAGTTCCTCGTCAGCCATCATAGGAAGCTGGTCAGATTGGACTCCACTGCAGTGTATTCTGTGAATAAACTAGTTTACTTGTATTCTCTACTGTGTCGACTCTTCATTATTGGAAGGCTAGAGGAGGTCGCGAGTTACCCGGGTGGCTCAAATTGGGTCACTTCCTTCAGCCTGTCAGCAGAGGGAATGGGATGTCCCTTAAGAAGTCATCCATAGCAGAATCTAACCCTTTATTGCAGTTGGCTTACAGCTGTTCATAGTAGCTAAAATGCAGTGCTAATGCCGCCTTGTGACTGCTGTGAGTGAGCACCCTCATCTACTGGTGTTTACCAACCAGGCCAAAAGCTTGCCTGATTTGTCAGCTTTGGTGTGCTGTCTATCTGTTTTTGATCCCCATCGAAGTCTAGATACAGTGTTCATGAATGGCTATTTTTAAAGGCTTGTCACATTCTCCTTAAAGGAACGCCCTATAAGCTCCTCAACTCACAAGCTAAATACCTGGTCCTTCAATGTCTTGCATTGCAACCACCATGTGGGTATGGGTGCTATACCTCTTCCCATATTATATGCAACAACAGTGGGTTGTGGTCTGAAATTGTTCTGCATAGATTTTCTACCATGCCAGTCTTCTGAAGCAAAGTAAAGGGGCAAACAATGTGCTCGAAGCGGACATGAGCATCATGGATTATCGAGTATATTGTTCCTGTAGTATTAGATGTTTATGTCGCCAAACGTCCCCATAGGACCAATGAGCTAACCAGTCCCAAATGGCTTGGCAATCAGATGCACAGGGGAATTGGGGAGGGCGGAAGAGAGGATTCTAATTGTACATCTACCATTCCATTAAAATAACCTCCTATAAGTGCTGGGCAGTTGGACCAATTTACTATTAGGGGGTAAGGGGCAAGTAAAATTTCACTTGTCCCATGTTAGGAGCATATACGCTATCAAACGGTAAGGGTCTACTATCTAATCTACCTTCAACAAACTTATATCTGCCATTAGTGTTGACAATATGGCGATAGAGTTTGAATGGTAGCCTCTGGATTTATCTAGATGTGTGAACACCTTGCATTACTCACTTTTTCTTAATTTAGAGATCTCTTGTTTGCCACAAACACATCTTGAATGTAATCACTTGTGTGACACTGTGTGTGCACTCTCACTTATTCTTACCACTAATTTAGTAATCAATGTGACCAGTTGCATGTCTGTTTTTTATTGTTCAGGTTTGTTATCATGTTAAACAACAGATATTTCTCAGATGTGACCATATATTCAATTACATACAAGTACTTCCTTTTAGGAATATTTCAGATTTACCTTTGTCTTGCTTTTTTATGCAGTCATTTATCCTTTGTGCTTTGTCATCCTTTGTTTTGTCCTCATGATGACCTGTTTGATTGACGTGGGTTGAAACACTGTCAGCAGCCATTCTGTGAAAAAGACAATCATTGATCATTTCTAAACTTGACTCATTTGAAACATCTCTCCCCTTCCAAAAGAAATTATTGTTGATCTTTTTGCAGTCTCATTTATTGTGATCACTTTCTTGCACCACTTGTGTGCGTTGCGTGTTCACTTGATACACTGAACACCTATTGGTTTTCTATTCATGCCTTCTTTATGCTACCTTAAACATTATTGTGATAAAGTATAGTTCATATATACATTACTTTGGTTATATCCTTACTTTTAATGACACCTACATGGCATCTGTTGCCATAAAATGTTTTCTACCCCAGTTCATTTGGGTCAACGGGTCGCTCCTGTAGTATCTACAAAGAAATCAAATGGGGGCCCAACTTCCATGTTTGAATGATGCTGCATTTTTTCAGAAAGTGAACTCTTTGGTCTTTTCATGATTTGTTTCAAGTTTATTAGCTTTTCAGTAAATGTGTAGGTTATTAAGCGAACACTGAAGGCTTTGGGTGGTACAGTCAAGGATGACTGTGTCATCTGCAAATTGCAAGATACAATGTGGATGACCGTTTCTCCTGGGCATTCAAGCTCTTGGATGTGCAACCATCAACTTTATACTGTTAGTGTCAGCACCAGCTCCCATTACCAGCCTTGGTCCACATGAACTAAAATCAGTAAAAAATTACCAGCCTCTTTTTATACTCAAGTACTGTGCTAACTCATTTTCTATGCTCCACTTATATCTGACCAGAAGTCCGTCATCATTCCCCATACCACATTCTGTCACTTTCCATGATGGCACTTCTATATTACAACTTCCTGTGATGTCATTTCCATCAAAGATAATTTAAGGCTTTGACCTTCCCTTGCCACCCTCCCTAGTACCTCACCACTGCTAGAAATAGGGTGATCATGACTCTTATTTCATTAAGGACATTCTTTGCAGTCTAGAGATTACGTGTGACAACTTAATGGATTTTTGGTGTTGTAGCCTTAGTTTGCATCCAAATTTCTAATTAGATTTACACAACTGATACCGATGATTTGTAGGATAACAGTCCAGGACTGGAAAATGTTCCTTAATGAAACATGGTGAAGTGATCACACTAGTGAGAACTTTGGAAGCTGGCACTCAAATTCAGGGATAAAACAATAAAGGTCACGTTAAAAATGTTTTTTAATTTAAGGCAGAGATTGAACTCTCCTCTTGAATTTACTTTGTAAATTTTTTTTGTAGTTCACCAACATTCTCAGAATGCACATAGTAAGGTCACCAGCCAATGGTTTCAGGTGTTCTATTGGGCATGTCATGAGACATCCTCTCCACCCTCATCCCCAAGCTCCTATTCCTGCTAAAGGTCTACATGGCATAGAATTGCAAACCGAGGGAATAGAGTCAGCTGTGCAAATGCACACTTATCTCTTTGTTCTCTTCACATGGAAAACCTCTTTCCCCCCTGTGGCAAATGCCCCAATCCGAGGGCCCCACCAAATGTAAGTATGAGCCATTCCCCTTCACATCATGGAAGGGAAGTAACTCTTCAACCATTTGCAGAATAAGAAGGGGTCAGATCAGAATTTGTGAATGATTACAAATGTATATGTTTGATGATGTTCTAAAACATGTAAGGATAACCGCACCTTGTTACAATCACTGCCCACTATTTGAGTGGGATTCACTATTGTGGCTTTATAAACACTCATGGTGGAGAAATAAACAGGAATATAATTTAGCCACAATAGCAACCTACAAGATGAACTTACCACTCTCCGCAAGTGCAATAAACAAAGCTTTGCACGGTCTGTTCTCTGAAGACATACTCTGCAAAAGATTTTGTGAAAATCTGGAAAACTTCAGCAATAAAGCAGATATCCTATTGCTGGCTAGGAGTCTTAATTACCGCTAACCAAGATGGATTTTCTGGATGGGCGGTAAAGCAGAGCAACATTTGACCCCAGAATAAGAAGCATGGAAGTGTTTGAGGCCAAAGTGCCTCCTTTCGCAAACGGTTGGCTTGTCAGATGGAAAAAGTTTGATAATCAAGTCTGCAGCACATGAAAAATGCAGTTGGGACCTTTAATAAACACAACAAGGTCCTGAAAGTGGCACTACCATACTGCACTGTACCGTACTGTAATACAACCCCTAGGATGTTAGGGAGACCAGTAAAGTGGGGGCTGCCATGTACAAAGTAATGTGTCCATCCATCGGTGTAGTGGAAGTACATTCCTTGCAACAATAGTGAACTAAATTTTGAGGCCTTCTCTACTATAGCGCTACGCAAACAAATGATGGACGGAATGCTGAATAAATCATACATTCACCCCTAGTCAAGAGATCTGGGTTAAATCCATTGTTCTTTTGCTCACCATGCCACCCCAGTTTAGACCCAGCTATATGCAAATCAGTCTTGACCCGTACCTTATGGGAACAGTCCAGCCCGAACTGCCAAGCCAGGTCCTCCCTGGACCGGAAACAAGCATCCTAGGGCCGGTTTCGGGGTTTCACCCCTCTTCGGCCAGGATAGCTTGATTCCAGTGGCACAGTGAGCCCAGGACCCACGTCTGGGCATACCTGGCGCACTTAGGACGAGAAAGCAAAAGACACACAATTGATGGACGGAATGCAGAACAAATCAAAACATTCACCCCCAGTCAAGAGATCTGGGTTAAATCCATCATTCTTTTGCTCACCATGCCACTTCAGTTTAGACCCAACCATATGTAAATCAGTCTTGACCCTGTGCCTTATGGGAACAGTCCAGCCCGAACTGCCAAGTCAGGTCCTCCCTGGACTGGAAACAAGCATCCTGGGACTGGTTTCTGGGTATTACCCTTCATCAGCCAGGCTACCTTGAATCCAGTGGCACAGTGACCCAAAGTCAAAGACAAAGTAAATGTTATTGTTTGGTCAATTAAAACCTTAACAATATGAAAGACATTTAAAAGTTCACTTTACATCAATAAGAAACTCATAAAATATCATACATAGTTGATGAAAATTATTAATCGAGATTCTTGTCCATTTGCACTGCCAGAATTCCAACCCTGTTGACAAACTTGTTTTTTTATTGTTTTTTTAAGTTAGAATCACTGTACTTGAGGGAGTCAAACGTTACCACCTTCGGAGTCGCTTTTTAAAAAATCAGTTGTCAGGGCCTGGTCAAAGACTTTAAGGAATTTAATCAATTTACAGTTCAAGTGTGGGTCAGATGGGTTTCGGCCCGCAATCATTGCAGCTCTGCAGGTCCTGATGCCTCTGGCGTTAAAAGTTTGTCTAAGTAAGGTGACTCGTGCATTGTAGAGTTTTTTGCATATACAGATTTTATGGATAAAATCCTCTTTGTGATTACCGCAAAGTCGACATGATTTAGGCCCTGTGTGCACCCAGGTAGGCTGATCCACTGTCGACGGTAACTTTCTAAAACGTATTGCCATTAATTGTTTCTTCAGGTAAATTGAGAATGTCATATTCAAGTAAGGAGCTGGTGCAAGTATCTTATAATTATTAATCACCATCCAAGCCTGCGACCTTAACCTGAAGATACTTTTATCGAACAGCAATGAATGAATTTTTGCTGCTTTGTTTATTGCTTGTTTGAAGGACTGGTATGGCAGGTTTTTATTCCATAACTCGGTTGTGCAGGTTATTAGCAAGGATTTGTACAGATATTGATTGTATGAAGATTTTCTGTCCTCGTCTACTTCAGACCAAAGGGCTTTATTAATGGGTGTGGTGGCCGCTTTCATTTTCAGCCGATACCAAAGCTTTATTGTTGTTTACATTCTCCCTATAGTTTTGTTTGTAAGACCGCATTCAAGACGAACCTGTGCCGGAGAAGCTGACCGATGTATCTGGAAAACGTTTTTGGAAGTAGAGACTATTAATTGGTTTAAAAGGACTGAGTCTTTGCCATGAAAAGAGGTACTGGCATACGTTAGTGTTGGCAGGATTTTGGCCGCCATTACCGCTAGCAGCGGTTTATAAGATGGACCATTCAACTGTTTTGCCAGTTGTCTGAATTCAAAAGTAAGAGCACTGGTCCTCTGTGTCATGTACGTTTTTTGCTCTAAATGATTTTGTATATTGTCTACATAGAATCCCAAGTATTAGTAACTTTTTACTTCCTCTAACTGGTTGCCAATGAGCCAGATGTGCAGCTTGCTTCTCCGGAGATTGCCAATCAACATAGTTTTGGTTTTTGATATGTTTATTTCTAATTTATTAGATGAGATATAGTGTGACATTTCATTTAAAGCTCTTTGAAGACCGATGTTAGTTAAACTCATTAACACCACATCACCGGCATACGAAAGATGTGTGAGTAATAGTTTACCAATTTACGGCGGATGGGAATTAATACAATCTAGCCTCTGCGCAAGATCAGACAGGAAAAAATTGAAAAGGTGTGGGACCAATACGCAAACTTGTTTAAGGCCTTTAGTCATAATCAGCTTTCTGGATAGTGTGGAGCGGTCTCCTATCTTGATTCTAATCCATGTATTAGAGTAGAATTGCAGTATTCCTTGTAGCAACCTCTCCGGGATGTTCCAGGCTCGCAGCTTTTTCCAGAGGAGGTGACGGTCTACACTATGAAACGCTGCCTTTAGGTCTATAAAACAGAGGTGAAGTTGTTTCCTCCGCTTGCATTTGTTTGCTATTAGTGATAGAGCTAAGATGTTCGTAATCGTCCCTCTGCCTTGCCTAAAACCTTTTTGGTTAACTGGAATCAGTTTGAGATTGTTTGACCATTCCTTCAGGTCTTCCAAAATAAGTGAGGCATGATATTTGGCTTCAACATCTAAAAGGGAAATTAGCCTGTAGTTCAATGGATTTGTTCTATTTCCTCCTTTAAAAATAGGTGTCAATTTCGAGCCCTGCCAATTAGGTGGAATACAATTTAGCAGCTCTATTTCTTTAAATAACTTGAATAAATGCTCGCTCCAGAAGGATGGATCATTCTTTAAGATGGCTTGTGGGATGCCATTAGGTCCTGGAGCACCGTCTCCTCTACTTTTCTGAATTGTGCGTATTACTCCATTAGCTGACATGGAGGACTGGTTTGTCTTTGCATTGGGAGAACTGGTGCCATTTTTACCCTGCAATTACATTTTTTCCTCCATTGGGTTAGCACCAGAATCCTTTTTTACTATTAAGTAGCTTGTACTGACCTCACCTCAGTTGCTTCTATCACTGACCCCTTCTATGATGATTTCCGAGATGTTTTTTACCTCAACTAATTCCTGGTTGTTCAATGCTGGATTGTCGGGAATTAGGATTTCTGTAAACTTTGTAGTTAGAAATTTAGCCCACTCGTATTCTTGTATGTTTGACGATAGCGTGTTCATCAGTCTATGCAATTTATTTATTATTTCCCAGAATGTATTCAAGTTGGTTTTCTTTGCACTACAAAGAAATTCAGGCCAAAATTTGTCATTGTTGATTCTCTTTTCTTCCCATAACTGTTTTTTATATGTTTTCCTCAGCTGACGTACATTGTCCCAGGCTGCTTGGTCGAGGAATGTTAATTTTAGCCTCCTGATGGCTTTTTTGAGTTCGCATTTGAAGACTCTCAGCCCTACCGTTGGTTTTTGTTTAATTTTATTTTTGTTTTTTTGATTTTTAGTCCTGTGTTGTTTACTCAGCATTAATGTTGTAAGATCTGAAGTGAATTTTACCCAAGCTTGGATTTTATTTGGGGCCTCAAATTCACTATCCATTATCAACCTGTTTAATTTAATCTGGAGTGCTTCTATGATTTTGTTTGACCATTTTAAATGTTTTAGGTCAATTGTGTAGATGCTTCATTCTATTGTAGGATTTGCCTGATGTTTGGCTAGTTTTAAGCTGAAATGTATATGCTGGTAAGAATGATCACTCCTGGTTGTGTACTCTATGGAAACATGAGAGAGTAATGGCATCAATGCTAATAAGATGGCTGTTTAATCCAGTCTAGATCGTGTCTTTCCTCCAAAGAATGTATGTTTTGGTGGGAAGTCATCCAGTGTTCTACCGTTTATTACTCTCAATCCAAGAAACTCTAAAGCATTTACCAGGCATTGACCTACAGGGTCCTGAGATGATCTCTTTAGCTGGTATTGTTGTGGAACACTCCAGTATATATTGTCAGCTACTAGCTTCTCATCTTCATCTGGGGTGTATATTAAATTAGAATTAAAGTCCCCTGTCAATACCATATACCATAAGGGGTATGTGCTCCTTATGTCTGTAATTGTGGCAATGAACTGGGCGTTATGGGCTGTTTTTTTCCTTGCTAGCGGATGTGCATATGTATTGATCAACAGGACAGTTTTTGTTCTGCCGACGATGCCTGAGGTGAGTTTTATTAATTGTATATTTGGTCCCGAAGAGACAATCTGTTCCGATTCGATGTTTAATGCAGTGGATATGTAGATTGCCAATCCCCCTTTCGGCTGTCCATAAATCTTAGTTTTTAATGCAGTTACTGTGTAGTGTATGTAACCTGCCAAGTGTAAGTCATTCAATGCCCATGTTTCCTGAAGCGCTATTATGTCGCATGTTTCCCAATATTTAGGGTGGCAGCCGTTTTCAAGCCATTTTTTTGCCCCAGCGATGTTCCAGGAGAGCAGATGTATGGTTCCTAAGTCTAGCTTATCGGCTAGCTTTTCCATTGGTCAGTAGCCCTTGTCTGATCTTAACGCTCCTGGCAGCCAGCTCCATCTGTCTTGGTTTGGGTCAATCATTGCCGTTTGGTCGTTATGCACTTCTCTCCTCTGCGAGGTTGTTAAGCTGCTACCTTTTGCTCCTGTAGAACTGTAAATACCTGCTGCTTGTTTTCTCTTTGACTTGGTCCGTGATTCTTTTTGCAGTTACAATTTATAGTCAAAGGGCCAGGATTACGTGGTATGGTTGGTCTTGACAGTTTAATTCCCCAAGCTTGGAATTGCATACCCATCCCACTTAGAGTGAAAAGTGCTACGCAAACAAATGATGGACGGAATGCTGAATAAATCATACATTCACCCCCAGGCAAGAGATCTGGGTTAAATACATTGTTCTTTTCCTCACCATGCCACAGCAGTTTAGACCCAGCCATATGCAAATCAGTCTTGACACTGGTCCTCATGGGAACAGTCCAGACCAAACTGCCAAGCCAGGTCCTTCCTGTACTGGAAACAAACATCCTGGGACCGGTTTCTGGGTATTACCCTTCATCAGCCAGGCTAGCTTGAATCCAGTGACACAGTGAGCAAGGGACCCACCTCTGGGCATACCCATCCTACTTAGGGTGAAAAGTGCTACACAAACAAATGATGGACTGAATGCTAGATAAATCATACATTCACCCCTGTCAAGAGATCTGGGTTAAATCTATTGTTCTTTTGCTCACCAGGCCACCCCAGTTTAGACTCAGCCATATGCAAATCAGTCTTGACCCTGTGCCTCATGGTAACAGTCCAGAACGAACTGCCAAGCCAGGTCCTTCCTGGACCAGAAACAAGCATCCTGGGACCGGTTTCTGGGTATTACCCATCATCAGCCTGGCGAGCTTGAATCCGGTGGCACAGTGAGCAAGGGACCCTCGTCTGGGCATACCCATTCCACTTAGGGTGAAAAGTGCTACGCAAACAAATGATGGACGGAATGCTGAATAAATCATACCTTCTCCCCCAGTCTAGAGATGTGGGTTAAATCCATCGCTCTTTTGCTCACCATGCCTCCCCAGTTTAGACCCAGCCACATGCAAATCAGTCTTGACCCTGTGCCTCATGGGAACAGTCCAGACCGGACTGCCAAGCCAGTTCCTTCCTGGACCAGAAACAAGCATCCTGGGACCGGTTTCTGGGTATTACCCTTCATCAACCAGGCTGGCTTGAATCCAGTGGCACAGTCAGCAAGGGACCCACGTCTGGGCATGCTCATCCCACTTAAAGTGAAAAGTGCTACGCAAACAATTGATGGAAGGAATGCTGAATAAATCATACATTCACCCCCAGTCAAGAGATCTGGGTTAAATCCATTGTTCTTTTGCTCACCATGCCACCCCAGTTTTGACCCAGCCATATGCAAATCAGTCTTGACCCTGTGCCTCATGGTAACAGTCCAGAACGAACTGCCAAGCCAGGTCCTTCCTGGACCAGAAACAAGCATCCTGGGACCGGTTTCTGGGTATTACCCATCATCAGCCTGGCGAGCTTGAATCCGGTGGCACAGTGAGCAAGGGACCCACGTCTGGGCATACCCATCCCACTTAGGGTGAAAAGTGCTACGCAAACAAATGATGGACAGAATGCTGTATAAATCATACATTCACCCCAGTCCAGAGATCTGTGTTAAATCTATCGTTCTTTTGCTCACCATGCCACCCCAGTTTCGACCCAGCCATTTGCAAATCAGTCTTGACCCTGTGCCTCATGGAAACAGTCCAGACCGAACTGCCAAGAAAGGTCCTTCCTGTACCGGAAACAAGCATCCTGGGACCATTTTCTGGGTATTACCCTTCATCAGCGAGGCTAGCTTGAATCCAGTGGCACAGTGAGCAATAGACCCACGTCTGGGCATAACCATCCAACTTAGGGTGAGAAGTGCTACTGAAACAAATGATGGACGGAATGCTGAATAAACTGGAATGGCATGGTGAGCAAAAAAACGATGGATTTAGGCCCAGATCTCTGTACTGGGGTGAATGTATCACACACAAGATGATGGACGGAATGCTTGACTCCTGTGGCGTAGTGAGCACGGGACCCACGTCTGGGCATTCCCTTCCCACATAGGGCAAACAGCAAAACACACAAGATGATGGATGGAATGTTGCACATTGGCAAAACATTCACCCCCAGTCACAGATCTGGGTTTATCCATCGTTATTTTGCTCACCACGCCACCCCAGTTCAGACATGGCCATATGCAAATTAGTCTTGACCCTGGGCCTCATGGGAACAGTCCAGCCCGAACTGCCAAGCCATGTCTTCCCTGTACCGCAATCAAGCATCGTAGGACCGGTTTTGGGGTTTCACCCCTCTTCAGCCCGGATAGCTTGACTCCAGTGGTGTAGTGAGCACGGGACCCACGTCTGGGCATACCCTTCCCACATAGGGTAAACAGCAAAACACACAAGATGATGGACGGAATGTTGCACATTGGCAAAACATTCACCCCCAGTCACAGATCTGGGTTAAATCCATCGTTATTTTGCTCACAGGGCCCAGACTGATTTGCATATGGCTGGGTTCAAACTGGAACGGCATGTTGAGCAAAAAAAGATGGATTTAGGCCCAGATCTCTGTACTGGGGTGAATGTATGACATTGTCCTGCATTCTGTCCATCAACTGTTGTTTTTGCTGGGGTGAATGTATGACATTGTCCTGCATTCAATCGTGTAGCCACAAGGCAGTTTAGGCGGGGGGCCATGTAAGACGTAGAGTACCGACTTCGGACAATTGATGGTGTACCCCGAATATTTACCAAAGTTAGTAATGACGAGGAGCAGGCTGTTGAGTGATGCCTGTGGGGACACCAAATAAATCAAGATATTGTCAGCATAGAACGAGATTTTATCTTCCTTATCCTTGCTCCATTGCATTCTACGTATCGAGACATCACATCTCACCCAGTGCGCAAGTGGCTCAAGAGTCAGCGCAAATAATAGGGGAGATAGGGGACATCCCTGTCTGGTCCCTCTCTGCAAGGCAAATGTGCGTGAGGTATGATTATTTACCCTGACTTGCCCCAACAGTGCAGTGTACAGTAGTGCCACCCATTTTTTAAATCGAGGACCAAAACCAAACCTCGCCAAGACCTCTAAGAGGTAGGGCCATTCTATTGAATCAAACGCCATGCCGGCATCTAATGACAATATGACCGCGTCTTCTTGTAGATATGGTTGCCTACAAAGTACGTTGTGGACTCAACGGATATTTAAAGCGGTGTTACGGCCTGGTATGAACCCCAATTGGTCGTCATAGACCAGCGAAGGGAGGACTGCGATCAGGCGGGACGCAAGAAGTTTGGCTAACACCTTGGCTTGTGAGCTTATTAGGGATATGGGTCTATATGAGCCACACTTGGTCACCGGTTTGCCGGACTTATGAATAACGACAATAGATGCTAATCTTTGATCTAAGGGAAAAACACCTTGTGCCAGACTCTCCTAATACATGTTTTTTTAGGTGTGGGGCCACTTTGAGGGCCATTCCCTTGAGAAACTCCCATTGGGTCCCATTGCCTTCCCCGAATAAATAGCAAATATGGCTTTACAGATCTTGTCTGCTGTTATGTCGGCATCCAGAGCTTCCCTGTCACTGTCTGAGAGTGTGGGTAGAGTCATTTCTTCTAGGAGTTGACGTGAGTCGTCAGAGGAGGTGACAGTCTTGGAGGTATATACCGCCTCCAGGTGGTCTGCAATGTTTCTGCTACCTCTTGTGGATCCGTTATCTGTTTCCCGTCCTCTAGTAGGAGTTCTGGGACCCATTTAGCTTACTGATCTCGTCGTTCTAGCCAAGCCAGCATTTTCCCACGCTCTTTCACCAAGCTTGTACACTTTATGGCGGGTGCGGAGGAGTCTTGCCTGAGTTTTTTCACGTGCAAGGGCCTTATATTCTAGTTGTTTGTTCTAGAGATTGCGTGTTGTAGTTTCTGAGGGGTAAGTGTTATGTTCTATTTCCAGTTGAAGCAGGTCGCATTCTAATTGAGTCAGCTGTGTATTTTGATTCCTAAGATATCTGCCCTTCAATGCTAATGCGTGTCCCTTAATCACTGCCTTATAGGCCTCCCAGATAGTGTTTGCTGAGTCCACAGAGCCAACATTTTCATTGAAGGAATGGTCTGTGTGTTCCACAAGATCCTCTTTGATGTCTGGGATTGTAAGGAGCCATGGGTTAATAACAAAAGGGCCTCGGGTACTGAGTCGATGAAAGGTAAGTTCCAACCTGAGAGGGGAATGGTCCGAGATACCTATTGGGAGTCCCCGGGGGTGCTGAAATTGGCCTATATCTGCTAGGAAAGGGAAAAAAGAGTCAATGCAGGACATACTTTTGTGCGCGTTGGAGTAGTGCGTGAAATAGACGGTGGTGGGGTTTAGTGTGCGCCAGATGTCCATGAGACCCATTGCTTGGGTGAAGTCAGCTATGTGTGTGCTTCATTGGGGAGATGGTTTCTGGGGGTGTTGGTCGAGCCTCTCGTCAATTATCATATTGAAGTCTCCACCCAGTATTAGGGTACCCGGGGGAAGATCTATGAGAATTTTGCCCAAATCTTGCAGTGCTAACCTATCCAGCGAGGGCGGAAGATACACTGATATTACATTTAATAATTTGCCCTCACATGACACCTCTAAAACAGCAAATCTACCCTGTGGGTCAGTCCAAACACGGGTGGGCGTAAAGGACAGATTTTTGCATACGAGGATCCCCGTTTTCCTGGAACCTGAGGTGAACCCTGCATGGGTCAAAAGTTTGTATCCCCATCTGTTAAGAGCCTTGCAACTATGTCCCACCAGGTGTTTTTCTTGCAATAGTATCAAATTGGGTGATTGCCTCTTTAGTTATTGTAGGACCACCCCTCTTTTTATCTTACTCCCCAGGCCATTAACGTTCCACGTCATTCTGGATAACTTAGTGCTTCTCGTATCTGTCATGGTAGTGATGTAGAACAGAGGGGGAATGCAACGCGATTGTTAGTGATGCGCCCACCCTTTCCAATCTGGGAGACTTATTTAGCGTAACTTTACTGATAAACCCTCTCCCATCCCTCCCCCTTGAGTGTATGGACGATGTATGCAGTCTAGTGCATGACCGCGGCAGAATTGAGTTCATTTGGATGCTCTGTGTGAATACAACTATAACAAAGAAAACCCCAACTACCCCACCTCCTCCACCCCTTAACCCCTTCCCTGCCCCCCTGCCAGTGGAATTCCAACTTGCCACTCCCCAACACGGCAGAGTGCCTGTCGCCCACCCCGTCATGAGTAGGGTGCCTGGCTAACCACCTCTACTCCCCGCCCATGCAACATGGTATGGTCATGGTATACTTAAGCTTACATTTCTAGTCTGATCCTTTAGATAGTTTTCTTTCCGTATTGATGTTAGTTGTCAGAGGCATAAGTTCCATAGGAGAGGTATTGTCGCATAGGTGCATTCGGCCTTTACCCAGAGAGCTAGTCTGTATAGGCTGCCAATTCAGATGTGGCCTGGTGGTGTTATTGGAAAACAAATCAAGTCCAGCTATCTAGTTCAGAGCTTCCCATCTGGGTCTTCTTCTGAGTGGTGTTCTTTTGATACTGGAGGAGCTTGTTGGGTATTGTTGAGTCCCTTGTTGCTGTGGATGTCTGACAGTTTTCCCACTGAACGCCAGCCCTCCAACAATTCCCAGGCTTCCTCTGGGGACTGAAATAACCATGATTTCCCCTCAGATTCCACACGAAGTTTGGCTGGGAACATCATGGAATATTTGATGTCTTTGTCGCGTAGAGCTTTTTTAACCGCTGTGAAGCTGCGTTTCTGTGCTGCACCTTAACTGTAAAGTCAGGGAAGAAAGTGATATTCGCATTATCTATCTTCACTGATGGTCCAGCCCGCGCCGTCTGTAGGATGACGTCCCTGTCTCGAAAGTTAAAGACTCTAGCAATTATGGGCCATGGGGGGGCTCCAGGCCTTGGACGTCCTCCAGGGACTCTGTGGGCCCTCTTAATGGAAAAATAGCTAGAGAGGCGCTTGGGTTGGAGTTTGTTGATCACCAGGTCCTCCACAAAGAGATCCACGGCTTGCCCTTCTGATCGTTCAGGAACTCCCAGGATACGGATGTTGTTCAGCCTTGCCCTCCCTTCATAGTCATCCAGGAGCTCCTCCATCCTTTTCTGGTTGTCCTGGAGTTGGGTTACTTGTTGTTGTAGAGTAGAGGTGTCGGACACCAGGGCTTTCGTTGTGGTTTCTACGTCTTTGACTCTAGAGTCCATTTTCTTCAGATCTGCCCTGAGGAGAGTCACTTCTATGTTTACAGAGTCTATTCGAGTCTCCAGCGAGGTTTGAACACCTGCTATAGCCCCCATGACATCTTCGAGAGTAAGAGTCTTGGCTGAAGGGCGAGCTTGCGACATTTTATCTTCTCCTGACGTTGCGTCGGCATCTTCTCCATGCCTGTTTCTGTGTCTGGGATTTAAGGCCTTTAAGTGGTGTCCCTCTTGAGTGCGCAGGAGACAGGAGGACATGAGGATATTGAGGGACACACCTGTCATTGCCGCCGCCTTCGTGAAGGAAGAGATTTGTCCTCTGCCGGCCTGTCGGCGTTCCAGATGAGTCTTCTGGATTTGTAAGGAGTGTGCTCGATCCCCGGCAGCAGGATGATTCAGTCCCACTCTGTGAGCACTTTGTATGTGGCCTGTAAGTCACGATAAGCGGTCTTCCACACAGCAGGCACAGCACAGCAGGCAAATTGCAGGGCACTTCAAAGAAAGGTCATTTAGGAAGGGGCCTCTGTAGTCCCACTCTTGGTGTGTGTTGAAGTCCGTCGATTTACTGTGTATTTTCACCCTCACTCGGTGGTGTCAGATCCAGGGGGACCCCGGGGGGGGTCAAAAAGTCACTTTGGGACTGTCTGGCGAAGTGTAGCCGGAGCCGCAGTTCAAAAAAGGGCTGGGAGAGGGAGGCCGGCAGTCCGTTATCGAGTGCGTCACCTGAAGTTAGTTCGGGGATGTCCACTGAGGATGCGGCATATCCGTCGGTAGGCCCCAGAACCGGGGCCTCAATTTCTATAACTGTCTGAAGTCAGCGCACTCCCCCCGCAGGTATCGTACTGAGGATCTTTCAGACACATCGAAAGGCTCAGTGTTAATAACACCCGGTACAGTGGCCCAGCACTGTCCTCAACCACCTCGCCGATCCCAACCGCAAGGAGGAATGACCAGTCCACTACAGCCTCCCAAGCAGGCCCCAAAGCCGGGCCTCAATTTTCACCTGGCCGCTCAGCTCCTCTCAATCTCAAGAGTGCGATGGAGGCGTCTATGGCACGTCTGGAAAACTTCAGCAATAAAGCAGATATCCTATTGCTGGCTAGGAGTCTTAATTACCGCTAACCAAGATGGATTTTCTGGATGGGCGGTAAAGCAGAGCAACATTTGACCCCAGAATAAGAAGCATGGAAGTGTTTGAGGCCAAAGTGCCTCCTTTCGCAAACGGTTGGCTTGTCAGATGGAAGAAGTTTGATAATCAAGTCTGCAGCACATGAAAAATGCAGTTGGGACCTTTAATAAACACAACAAGGTCCTGAAAGTGGCACTACCATACTGCACTGTACCGTACTGTAATACAACCCCTAGGATGTTAGGGAGACCAGTAAAGTGGGGGCTGCCATGTACAAAGTAATGTGTCCATCCATCGGTGTAGTGGAAGTACATTCCTTGCAACAATAGTGAACTAAATTTTGAGGCCTTCTCTACTATAGCGCTACGCAAACAAATGATGGATGGAATGCTGAATAAATCATACATTCACCCCTAGTCAAGAGATCTGGGTTAAATCCATTGTTCTTTTGCTCACCATGCCACCCCAGTTTAGACCCAGCTATATGCAAATCAGTCTTGACCCGTACCTTATGGGAACAGTCCAGCCCGAACTGCCAAGCCAGGTCCTCCCTGGACCGGAAACAAGCATCCTAGGGCCGGTTTCGGGGTTTCACCCCTCTTCGGCCAGGATAGCTTGATTCCAGTGGCACAGTGAGCCCAGGACCCACGTCTGGGCATACCTGGCGCACTTAGGACGAGAAAGCAAAAGACACACAATTGATGGACGGAATGCAGAACAAATCAAAACATTCACCCCCAGTCAAGAGATCTGGGTTAAATCCATCATTCTTTTGCTCACCATGCCACTTCAGTTTAGACCCAACCATATGTAAATCAGTCTTGACCCTGTGCCTTATGGGAACAGTCCAGCCCGAACTGCCAAGTCAGGTCCTCCCTGAACTGGAAACAAGCATCCTGGGACTGGTTTCTGGGTATTACCCTTCATCAGCCAGGCTACCTTGAATCCAGTGGCACAGTGACCCAAAGTCAAAGACAAAGTAAATGTTATTGTTTGGTCAATTAAAACCTTAACAATATGAAAGACATTTAAAAGTTCACTTTACATCAATAAGAAACTCATAAAATATCATACATAGTTGATGAAAATTATTAATCGAGATTCTTGTCCATTTGCACTGCCAGAATTCCAACCCTGTTGACAAACTTGTTTTTTTATTGTTTTTTTAAGTTAGAATCACTGTACTTGAGGGAGTCAAACGTTACCACCTTCGGAGTCGCTTTTTAAAAAATCAGTTGTCAGGGCCTGGTCAAAGACTTTAAGGAATTTAATCAATTTACAGTTCAAGTGTGGGTCAGATGGGTTTCGGCCCGCAATCATTGCAGCTCTGCAGGTCCTGATGCCTCTGGCGTTAAAAGTTTGTCTAAGTAAGGTGACTCGTGCATTGTAGAGTTTTTTGCATATACAGATTTTATGGATAAAATCCTCTTTGTGATTACCGCAAAGTCGACATGATTTAGGCCCTGTGTGCACCCAGGTAGGCTGATCCACTGTCGACGGTAACTTTCTAAAACGTATTGCCATTAATTGTTTCTTCAGGTAAATTGAGAATGTCATATTCAAGTAAGGAGCTGGTGCAAGTATCTTATAATTATTAATCACCATCCAAGCCTGCGACCTTAACCTGAAGATACTTTTATCGAACAGCAATGAATGAATTTTTGCTGCTTTGTTTATTGCTTGTTTGAAGGACTGGTATGGCAGGTTTTTATTCCATAACTCGGTTGTGCAGGTTATTAGCAAGGATTTGTACAGATATTGATTGTATGAAGATTTTCTGTCCTCGTCTACTTCAGACCAAAGGGCTTTATTAATGGGTGTGGTGGCCGCTTTCATTTTCAGCCGATACCAAAGCTTTATTGTTGTTTACATTCTCCCTATAGTTTTGTTTGTAAGACCGCATTCAAGACGAACCTGTGCCGGAGAAGCTGACCGATGTATCTGGAAAACGTTTTTGGAAGTAGAGACTATTAATTGGTTTAAAAGGACTGAGTCTTTGCCATGAAAAGAGGTACTGGCATACGTTAGTGTTGGCAGGATTTTGGCCGCCATTACCGCTAGCAGCGGTTTATAAGATGGACCATTCAACTGTTTTGCCAGTTGTCTGAATTCAAAAGTAAGAGCACTGGTCCTCTGTGTCATGTACGTTTTTTGCTCTAAATGATTTTGTATATTGTCTACATAGAATCCCAAGTATTAGTAACTTTTTACTTCCTCTAACTGGTTGCCAATGAGCCAGATGTGCAGCTTGCTTCTCCGGAGATTGCCAATCAACATAGTTTTGGTTTTTGATATGTTTATTTCTAATTTATTAGATGAGATATAGTGTGACATTTCATTTAAAGCTCTTTGAAGACCGATGTTAGTTAAACTCATTAACACCACATCACCGGCATACGAAAGATGTGTGAGTAATAGTTTACCAATTTACGGCGGATGGGAATTAATACAATCTAGCCTCTGCGCAAGATCAGACAGGAAAAAATTGAAAAGGTGTGGGACCAATACGCAAACTTGTTTAAGGCCTTTAGTCATAATCAGCTTTCTGGATAGTGTGGAGCGGTCTCCTATCTTGATTCTAATCCATGTATTAGAGTAGAATTGCAGTATTCCTTGTAGCAACCTCTCCGGGATGTTCCAGGCTCGCAGCTTTTTCCAGAGGAGGTGACGGTCTACACTATGAAACGCTGCCTTTAGGTCTATAAAACAGAGGTGAAGTTGTTTCCTCCGCTTGCATTTGTTTGCTATTAGTGATAGAGCTAAGATGTTCGTAATCGTCCCTCTGCCTTGCCTAAAACCTTTTTGGTTAACTGGAATCAGTTTGAGATTGTTTGACCATTCCTTCAGGTCTTCCAAAATAAGTGAGGCATGATATTTGGCTTCAACATCTAAAAGGGAAATTAGCCTGTAGTTCAATGGATTTGTTCTATTTCCTCCTTTAAAAATAGGTGTCAATTTCGAGCCCTGCCAATTAGGTGGAATACAATTTAGCAGCTCTATTTCTTTAAATAACTTGAATAAATGCTCGCTCCAGAAGGATGGATCATTCTTTAAGATGGCTTGTGGGATGCCATTAGGTCCTGGAGCACCGTCTCCTCTACTTTTCTGAATTGTGCGTATTACTCCATTAGCTGACATGGAGGACTGGTTTGTCTTTGCATTGGGAGAACTGGTGCCATTTTTACCCTGCAATTACATTTTTTCCTCCATTGGGTTAGCACCAGAATCCTTTTTTACTATTAAGTAGCTTGTACTGACCTCACCTCAGTTGCTTCTATCACTGACCCCTTCTATGATGATTTCCGAGATGTTTTTTACCTCAACTAATTCCTGGTTGTTCAATGCTGGATTGTCGGGAATTAGGATTTCTGTAAACTTTGTAGTTAGAAATTTAGCCCACTCGTATTCTTGTATGTTTGACGATAGCGTGTTCATCAGTCTATGCAATTTATTTATTATTTCCCAGAATGTATTCAAGTTGGTTTTCTTTGCACTACAAAGAAATTCAGGCCAAAATTTGTCATTGTTGATTCTCTTTTCTTCCCATAACTGTTTTTTATATGTTTTCCTCAGCTGACGTACATTGTCCCAGGCTGCTTGGTCGAGGAATGTTAATTTTAGCCTCCTGATGGCTTTTTTGAGTTCGCATTTGAAGACTCTCAGCCCTACCGTTGGTTTTTGTTTAATTTTATTTTTGGTTTTTTGATTTTTAGTCCTGTGTTGTTTACTCAGCATTAATGTTGTAAGATCTGAAGTGAATTTTACCCAAGCTTGGATTTTATTTGGGGCCTCAAATTCACTATCCATTATCAACCTGTTTAATTTAATCTGGAGTGCTTCTATGATTTTGTTTGACCATTTTAAATGTTTTAGGTCAATTGTGTAGATGCTTCATTCTATTGTAGGATTTGCCTGATGTTTGGCTAGTTTTAAGCTGAAATGTATATGCTGGTAAGAATGATCACTCCTGGTTGTGTACTCTATGGAAACATGAGAGAGTAATGGCATCAATGCTAATGAGATGGCTGTTTAATCCAGTCTAGATCGTGTCTTTCCTCCAAAGAATGTATGTTTTGGTGGGAAGTCATCCAGTGTTCTACCGTTTATTACTCTCAATCCAAGAAACTCTAAAGCATTTACCAGGCATTGACCTACAGGGTCCTGAGATGATCTCTTTAGCTGGTATTGTTGTGGAACACTCCAGTATATATTGTCAGCTACTAGCTTCTCATCTTCATCTGGGGTGTATATTAAATTAGAATTAAAGTCCCCTGTCAATACCATATACCATAAGGGGTATGTGCTCCTTATGTCTGTAATTGTGGCAATGAACTGGGCGTTATGGGCTGTTTTTTTCCTTGCTAGCGGATGTGCATATGTATTGATCAACAGGACAGTTTTTGTTCTGCCGACGATGCCTGAGGTGAGTTTTATTAATTGTATATTTGGTCCCGAAGAGACAATCTGTTCCGATTCGATGTTTAATGCAGTGGATATGTAGATTGCCAATCCCCCTTTCGGCTGTCCATAAATCTTAGTTTTTAATGCAGTTACTGTGTAGTGTATGTAACCTGCCAAGTGTAAGTCATTCAATGCCCATGTTTCCTGAAGCGCTATTATGTCGCATGTTTCCCAATATTTAGGGTGGCAGCCGTTTTCAAGCCATTTTTTTGCCCCAGCGATGTTCCAGGAGAGCAGATGTATGGTTCCTAAGTCTAGCTTATCGGCTAGCTTTTCCATTGGTCAGTAGCCCTTGTCTGATCTTAACGCTCCTGGCAGCCAGCTCCATCTGTCTTGGTTTGGGTCAATCATTGCCGTTTGGTCGTTATGCACTTCTCTCCTCTGCGAGGTTGTTAAGCTGCTACCTTTTGCTCCTGTAGAACTGTAAATACCTGCTGCTTGTTTTCTCTTTGACTTGGTCCGTGATTCTTTTTGCAGTTACAATTTATAGTCAAAGGGCCAGGATTACGTGGTATGGTTGGTCTTGACAGTTTAATTCCCCAAGCTTGGAATTGCATACCCATCCCACTTAGAGTGAAAAGTGCTACGCAAACAAATGATGGACGGAATGCTGAATAAATCATACATTCACCCCCAGGCAAGAGATCTGGGTTAAATACATTGTTCTTTTCCTCACCATGCCACAGCAGTTTAGACCCAGCCATATGCAAATCAGTCTTGACACTGGTCCTCATGGGAACAGTCCAGACCAAACTGCCAAGCCAGGTCCTTCCTGTACTGGAAACAAACATCCTGGGACCGGTTTCTGGGTATTACCCTTCATCAGCCAGGCTAGCTTGAATCCAGTGACACAGTGAGCAAGGGACCCACCTCTGGGCATACCCATCCCACTTAGGGTGAAAAGTGCTACACAAACAAATGATGGACTGAATGCTAGATAAATCATACATTCACCCCTGTCAAGAGATCTGGGTTAAATCCATTGTTCTTTTGCTCACCAGGCCACCCCAGTTTAGACTCAGCCATATGCAAATCAGTCTTGACCCTGTGCCTCATGGGAACAGTCCAGACCGAACTGCCAAGCCAGGTCCTTCCTGGACCGGAAACAAGTATCCTGGGACCGGTTTCTGGTTATTACCCTTCATCAGCCAGGCTAGCTTGAATCCAGTGGCGCAGTGAGCAAGGGACCCTCGTCTGGGCATACCCATTCCACTTAGGGTGAAAAGTGCTACGCAAACAAATGATGGACGGAATGCTGAATAAATCATACCTTCTCCCCCAGTCTAGAGATGTGGGTTAAATCCATCGCTCTTTTGCTCACCATGCCTCCCCAGTTTAGACCCAGCCACATGCAAATCAGTCTTGACCCTGTGCCTCATGGGAACAGTCCAGACCGGACTGCCAAGCCAGTTCCTTCCTGGACCAGAAACAAGCATCCTGGGACCGGTTTCTGGGTATTACCCTTCATCAACCAGGCTGGCTTGAATCCAGTGGCACAGTCAGCAAGGGACCCACGTCTGGGCATGCTCATCCCACTTAAAGTGAAAAGTGCTACGCAAACAATTGATGGAAGGAATGCTGAATAAATCATACATTCACCCCCAGTCAAGAGATCTGGGTTAAATCCATTGTTCTTTTGCTCACCATGCCACCCCAGTTTTGACCCAGCCATATGCAAATCAGTCTTGACCCTGTGCCTCATGGTAACAGTCCAGAACGAACTGCCAAGCCAGGTCCTTCCTGGACCAGAAACAAGCATCCTGGGACCGGTTTCTGGGTATTACCCATCATCAGCCTGGCGAGCTTGAATCCGGTGGCACAGTGAGCAAGGGACCCACGTCTGGGCATACCCATCCCACTTAGGGTGAAAAGTGCTACGCAAACAAATGATGGACAGAATGCTGTATAAATCATACATTCACCCCAGTCCAGAGATCTGTGTTAAATCTATCGTTCTTTTGCTCACCATGCCACCCCAGTTTCGACCCAGCCATTTGCAAATCAGTCTTGACCCTGTGCCTCATGGGAACAGTCCAGACCGAACTGCCAAGAAAGGTCCTTCCTGTACCGGAAACAAGCATCCTGGGACCATTTTCTGGGTATTACCCTTCATCAGCGAGGCTAGCTTGAATCCAGTGGCACAGTGAGCAATAGACCCACGTCTGGGCATAACCATCCAACTTAGGGTGAGAAGTGCTACTGAAACAAATGATGGACGGAATGCTGAATAAACTGGAATGGCATGGTGAGCAAAAAAACGATGGATTTAGGCCCAGATCTCTGTACTGGGGTGAATGTATCACACACAAGATGATGGACGGAATGCTTGACTCCTGTGGCGTAGTGAGCACGGGACCCACGTCTGGGCATTCCCTTCCCACATAGGGCAAACAGCAAAACACACAAGATGATGGATGGAATGTTGCACATTGGCAAAACATTCACCCCCAGTCACAGATCTGGGTTTATCCATCGTTATTTTGCTCACCACGCCACCCCAGTTCAGACATGGCCATATGCAAATTAGTCTTGACCCTGGGCCTCATGGGAACAGTCCAGCCCGAACTGCCAAGCCATGTCTTCCCTGTACCGCAATCAAGCATCGTAGGACCGGTTTTGGGGTTTCACCCCTCTTCAGCCCGGATAGCTTGACTCCAGTGGTGTAGTGAGCACGGGACCCACGTCTGGGCATACCCTTCCCACATAGGGTAAACAGCAAAACACACAAGATGATGGACGGAATGTTGCACATTGGCAAAACATTCACCCCCAGTCACAGATCTGGGTTAAATCCATCGTTATTTTGCTCACAGGGCCCAGACTGATTTGCATATGGCTGGGTTCAAACTGGAACGGCATGTTGAGCAAAAAAAGATGGATTTAGGCCCAGATCTCTGTACTGGGGTGAATGTATGACATTGTCCTGCATTCTGTCCATCAACTGTTGTTTTTGCTGGGGTGAATGTATGACATTGTCCTGCATTCAATCGTGTAGCCACAAGGCAGTTTAGGCGGGGGGCCATGTAAGACGTAGAGTACCGACTTCGGACAATTGATGGTGTACCCCGAATATTTACCAAAGTTAGTAATGACGAGGAGCAGGCTGTTGAGTGATGCCTGTGGGGACACCAAATAAATCAAGATATTGTCAGCATAGAACGAGATTTTATCTTCCTTATCCTTGCTCCATTGCATTCTACGTATCGAGACATCACATCTCACCCAGTGCGCAAGTGGCTCAAGAGTCAGCGCAAATAATAGGGGAGATAGGGGACATCCCTGTCTGGTCCCTCTCTGCAAGGCAAATGTGCGTGAGGTATGATTATTTACCCTGACTTGCCCCAACAGTGCAGTGTACAGTAGTGCCACCCATTTTTTAAATCGAGGACCAAAACCAAACCTCGCCAAGACCTCTAAGAGGTAGGGCCATTCTATTGAATCAAACGCCATGCCGGCATCTAATGACAATATGACCGCGTCTTCTTGTAGATATGGTTGCCTACAAAGTACGTTGTGGACTCAACGGATATTTAAAGCGGTGTTACGGCCTGGTATGAACCCCAATTGGTCGTCATAGACCAGCGAAGGGAGGACTGCGATCAGGCGGGACGCAAGAAGTTTGGCTAACACCTTGGCTTGTGAGCTTATTAGGGATATGGGTCTATATGAGCCACACTTGGTCACCGGTTTGCCGGACTTATGAATAACGACAATAGATGCTAATCTTTGATCTAAGGGAAAAACACCTTGTGCCAGACTCTCCTAATACATGTTTTTTTAGGTGTGGGGCCACTTTGAGGGCCATTCCCTTGAGAAACTCCCATTGGGTCCCATTGCCTTCCCCGAATAAATAGCAAATATGGCTTTACAGATCTTGTCTGCTGTTATGTCGGCATCCAGAGCTTCCCTGTCACTGTCTGAGAGTGTGGGTAGAGTCATTTCTTCTAGGAGTTGACGTGAGTCGTCAGAGGAGGTGACAGTCTTGGAGGTATATACCGCCTCCAGGTGGTCTGCAATGTTTCTGCTACCTCTTGTGGATCCGTTATCTGTTTCCCGTCCTCTAGTAGGAGTTCTGGGACCCATTTAGCTTACTGATCTCGTCGTTCTAGCCAAGCCAGCATTTTCCCACGCTCTTTCACCAAGCTTGTACACTTTATGGCGGGTGCGGAGGAGTCTTGCCTGAGTTTTTTCACGTGCAAGGGCCTTATATTCTAGTTGTTTGTTCTAGAGATTGCGTGTTGTAGTTTCTGAGGGGTAAGTGTTATGTTCTATTTCCAGTTGAAGCAGGTCGCATTCTAATTGAGTCAGCTGTGTATTTTGATTCCTAAGATATCTGCCCTTCAATGCTAATGCGTGTCCCTTAATCACTGCCTTATAGGCCTCCCAGATAGTGTTTGCTGAGTCCACAGAGCCAACATTTTCATTGAAGGAATGGTCTGTGTGTTCCACAAGATCCTCTTTGATGTCTGGGATTGTAAGGAGCCATGGGTTAATAACAAAAGGGCCTCGGGTACTGAGTCGATGAAAGGTAAGTTCCAACCTGAGAGGGGAATGGTCCGAGATACCTATTGGGAGTCCCCGGGGGTGCTGAAATTGGCCTATATCTGCTAGGAAAGGGAAAAAAGAGTCAATGCAGGACATACTTTTGTGCGCGTTGGAGTAGTGCGTGAAATAGACGGTGGTGGGGTTTAGTGTGCGCCAGATGTCCATGAGACCCATTGCTTGGGTGAAGTCAGCTATGTGTGTGCTTCATTGGGGAGATGGTTTCTGGGGGTGTTGGTCGAGCCTCTCGTCAATTATCATATTGAAGTCTCCACCCAGTATTAGGGTACCCGGGGGAAGATCTATGAGAATTTTGCCCAAATCTTGCAGTGCTAACCTATCCAGCGAGGGCGGAAGATACACTGATATTACATTTAATAATTTGCCCTCACATGACACCTCTAAAACAGCAAATCTACCCTGTGGGTCAGTCCAAACACGGGTGGGCGTAAAGGACAGATTTTTGCATACGAGGATCCCCGTTTTCCTGGAACCTGAGGTGAACCCTGCATGGGTCAAAAGTTTGTATCCCCATCTGTTAAGAGCCTTGCAACTATGTCCCACCAGGTGTTTTTCTTGCAATAGTATCAAATTGGGTGATTGCCTCTTTAGTTATTGTAGGACCACCCCTCTTTTTATCTTACTCCCCAGGCCATTAACGTTCCACGTCATTCTGGATAACTTAGTGCTTCTCGTATCTGTCATGGTAGTGATGTAGAACAGAGGGGGAATGCAACGCGATTGTTAGTGATGCGCCCACCCTTTCCAATCTGGGAGACTTATTTAGCGTAACTTTACTGATAAACCCTCTCCCATCCCTCCCCCTTGAGTGTATGGACGATGTATGCAGTCTAGTGCATGACCGCGGCAGAATTGAGTTCATTTGGATGCTCTGTGTGAATACAACTATAACAAAGAAAACCCCAACTACCCCACCTCCTCCACCCCTTAACCCCTTCCCTGCCCCCCTGCCAGTGGAATTCCAACTTGCCACTCCCCAACACGGCAGAGTGCCTGTCGCCCACCCCGTCATGAGTAGGGTGCCTGGCTAACCACCTCTACTCCCCGCCCATGCAACATGGTATGGTCATGGTATACTTAAGCTTACATTTCTAGTCTGATCCTTTAGATAGTTTTCTTTCCGTATTGATGTTAGTTGTCAGAGGCATAAGTTCCATAGGAGAGGTATTGTCGCATAGGTGCATTCGGCCTTTACCCAGAGAGCTAGTCTGTATAGGCTGCCAATTCAGATGTGGCCTGGTGGTGTTATTGGAAAACAAATCAAGTCCAGCTATCTAGTTCAGAGCTTCCCATCTGGGTCTTCTTCTGAGTGGTGTTCTTTTGATACTGGAGGAGCTTGTTGGGTATTGTTGAGTCCCTTGTTGCTGTGGATGTCTGACAGTTTTCCCACTGAACGCCAGCCCTCCAACAATTCCCAGGCTTCCTCTGGGGACTGAAATAACCATGATTTCCCCTCAGATTCCACACGAAGTTTGGCTGGGAACATCATGGAATATTTGATGTCTTTGTCGCGTAGAGCTTTTTTAACCGCTGTGAAGCTGCGTTTCTGTGCTGCACCTTAACTGTAAAGTCAGGGAAGAAAGTGATATTCGCATTATCTATCTTCACTGATGGTCCAGCCCGCGCCGTCTGTAGGATGACGTCCCTGTCTCGAAAGTTAAAGACTCTAGCAATTATGGGCCATGGGGGGGCTCCAGGCCTTGGACGTCCTCCAGGGACTCTGTGGGCCCTCTTAATGGAAAAATAGCTAGAGAGGCGCTTGGGTTGGAGTTTGTTGATCACCAGGTCCTCCACAAAGAGATCCACGGCTTGCCCTTCTGATCGTTCAGGAACTCCCAGGATACGGATGTTGTTCAGCCTTGCCCTCCCTTCATAGTCATCCAGGAGCTCCTCCATCCTTTTCTGGTTGTCCTGGAGTTGGGTTACTTGTTGTTGTAGAGTAGAGGTGTCGGACACCAGGGCTTTCGTTGTGGTTTCTACGTCTTTGACTCTAGAGTCCATTTTCTTCAGATCTGCCCTGAGGAGAGTCACTTCTATGTTTACAGAGTCTATTCGAGTCTCCAGCGAGGTTTGAACACCTGCTATAGCCCCCATGACATCTTCGAGAGTAAGAGTCTTGGCTGAAGGGCGAGCTTGCGACATTTTATCTTCTCCTGACGTTGCGTCGGCATCTTCTCCATGCCTGTTTCTGTGTCTGGGATTTAAGGCCTTTAAGTGGTGTCCCTCTTGAGTGCGCAGGAGACAGGAGGACATGAGGATATTGAGGGACACACCTGTCATTGCCGCCGCCTTCGTGAAGGAAGAGATTTGTCCTCTGCCGGCCTGTCGGCGTTCCAGATGAGTCTTCTGGATTTGTAAGGAGTGTGCTCGATCCCCGGCAGCAGGATGATTCAGTCCCACTCTGTGAGCACTTTGTATGTGGCCTGTAAGTCACGATAAGCGGTCTTCCACACAGCAGGCACAGCACAGCAGGCAAATTGCAGGGCACTTCAAAGAAAGGTCATTTAGGAAGGGGCCTCTGTAGTCCCACTCTTGGTGTGTGTTGAAGTCCGTCGATTTACTGTGTATTTTCACCCTCACTCGGTGGTGTCAGATCCAGGGGGACCCCGGGGGGGGTCAAAAAGTCACTTTGGGACTGTCTGGCGAAGTGTAGCCGGAGCCGCAGTTCAAAAAAGGGCTGGGAGAGGGAGGCCGGCAGTCCGTTATCGAGTGCGTCACCTGAAGTTAGTTCGGGGATGTCCACTGAGGATGCGGCATATCCGTCGGTAGGCCCCAGAACCGGGGCCTCAATTTCTATAACTGTCTGAAGTCAGCGCACTCCCCCCGCAGGTATCGTACTGAGGATCTTTCAGACACATTGAAAGGCTCAGTGTTAATAACACCCGGTACAGTGGCCCAGCACTGTCCTCAACCACCTCGCCGATCCCAACCGCAAGGAGGAATGACCAGTCCACTACAGCCTCCCAAGCAGGCCCCAAAGCCGGGCCTCAATTTTCACCTGGCCGCTCAGCTCCTCTCAATCTCAAGAGTGCGATGGAGGCGTCTATGGCACGTCTGGAAAACTTCAGCAATAAAGCAGATATCCTATTGCTGGCTAGGAGTCTTAATTACCGCTAACCAAGATGGATTTTCTGGATGGGCGGTAAAGCAGAGCAACATTTGACCCCAGAATAAGAAGCATGGAAGTGTTTGAGGCCAAAGTGCCTCCTTTCGCAAACGGTTGGCTTGTCAGATGGAAGAAGTTTGATAATCAAGTCTGCAGCACATGAAAAATGCAGTTGGGACCTTTAATAAACACAACAAGGTCCTGAAAGTGGCACTACCATACTGCACTGTACCGTACTGTAATACAACCCCTAGGATGTTAGGGAGACCAGTAAAGTGGGGGCTGCCATGTACAAAGTAATGTGTCCATCCATCGGTGTAGTGGAAGTACATTCCTTGCAACAATAGTGAACTAAATTTTGAGGCCTTCTCTACTATAGCGCTACGCAAACAAATGATGGATGGAATGCTGAATAAATCATACATTCACCCCTAGTCAAGAGATCTGGGTTAAATCCATTGTTCTTTTGCTCACCATGCCACCCCAGTTTAGACCCAGCTATATGCAAATCAGTCTTGACCCGTACCTTATGGGAACAGTCCAGCCCGAACTGCCAAGCCAGGTCCTCCCTGGACCGGAAACAAGCATCCTAGGGCCGGTTTCGGGGTTTCACCCCTCTTCGGCCAGGATAGCTTGATTCCAGTGGCACAGTGAGCCCAGGACCCACGTCTGGGCATACCTGGCGCACTTAGGACGAGAAAGCAAAAGACACACAATTGATGGACGGAATGCAGAACAAATCAAAACATTCACCCCCAGTCAAGAGATCTGGGTTAAATCCATCATTCTTTTGCTCACCATGCCACTTCAGTTTAGACCCAACCATATGTAAATCAGTCTTGACCCTGTGCCTTATGGGAACAGTCCAGCCCGAACTGCCAAGTCAGGTCCTCCCTGAACTGGAAACAAGCATCCTGGGACTGGTTTCTGGGTATTACCCTTCATCAGCCAGGCTACCTTGAATCCAGTGGCACAGTGACCCAAAGTCAAAGACAAAGTAAATGTTATTGTTTGGTCAATTAAAACCTTAACAATATGAAAGACATTTAAAAGTTCACTTTACATCAATAAGAAACTCATAAAATATCATACATAGTTGATGAAAATTATTAATCGAGATTCTTGTCCATTTGCACTGCCAGAATTCCAACCCTGTTGACAAACTTGTTTTTTTATTGTTTTTTTAAGTTAGAATCACTGTACTTGAGGGAGTCAAACGTTACCACCTTCGGAGTCGCTTTTTAAAAAATCAGTTGTCAGGGCCTGGTCAAAGACTTTAAGGAATTTAATCAATTTACAGTTCAAGTGTGGGTCAGATGGGTTTCGGCCCGCAATCATTGCAGCTCTGCAGGTCCTGATGCCTCTGGCGTTAAAAGTTTGTCTAAGTAAGGTGACTCGTGCATTGTAGAGTTTTTTGCATATACAGATTTTATGGATAAAATCCTCTTTGTGATTACCGCAAAGTCGACATGATTTAGGCCCTGTGTGCACCCAGGTAGGCTGATCCACTGTCGACGGTAACTTTCTAAAACGTATTGCCATTAATTGTTTCTTCAGGTAAATTGAGAATGTCATATTCAAGTAAGGAGCTGGTGCAAGTATCTTATAATTATTAATCACCATCCAAGCCTGCGACCTTAACCTGAAGATACTTTTATCGAACAGCAATGAATGAATTTTTGCTGCTTTGTTTATTGCTTGTTTGAAGGACTGGTATGGCAGGTTTTTATTCCATAACTCGGTTGTGCAGGTTATTAGCAAGGATTTGTACAGATATTGATTGTATGAAGATTTTCTGTCCTCGTCTACTTCAGACCAAAGGGCTTTATTAATGGGTGTGGTGGCCGCTTTCATTTTCAGCCGATACCAAAGCTTTATTGTTGTTTACATTCTCCCTATAGTTTTGTTTGTAAGACCGCATTCAAGACGAACCTGTGCCGGAGAAGCTGACCGATGTATCTGGAAAACGTTTTTGGAAGTAGAGACTATTAATTGGTTTAAAAGGACTGAGTCTTTGCCATGAAAAGAGGTACTGGCATACGTTAGTGTTGGCAGGATTTTGGCCGCCATTACCGCTAGCAGCGGTTTATAAGATGGACCATTCAACTGTTTTGCCAGTTGTCTGAATTCAAAAGTAAGAGCACTGGTCCTCTGTGTCATGTACGTTTTTTGCTCTAAATGATTTTGTATATTGTCTACATAGAATCCCAAGTATTAGTAACTTTTTACTTCCTCTAACTGGTTGCCAATGAGCCAGATGTGCAGCTTGCTTCTCCGGAGATTGCCAATCAACATAGTTTTGGTTTTTGATATGTTTATTTCTAATTTATTAGATGAGATATAGTGTGACATTTCATTTAAAGCTCTTTGAAGACCGATGTTAGTTAAACTCATTAACACCACATCACCGGCATACGAAAGATGTGTGAGTAATAGTTTACCAATTTACGGCGGATGGGAATTAATACAATCTAGCCTCTGCGCAAGATCAGACAGGAAAAAATTGAAAAGGTGTGGGACCAATACGCAAACTTGTTTAAGGCCTTTAGTCATAATCAGCTTTCTGGATAGTGTGGAGCGGTCTCCTATCTTGATTCTAATCCATGTATTAGAGTAGAATTGCAGTATTCCTTGTAGCAACCTCTCCGGGATGTTCCAGGCTCGCAGCTTTTTCCAGAGGAGGTGACGGTCTACACTATGAAACGCTGCCTTTAGGTCTATAAAACAGAGGTGAAGTTGTTTCCTCCGCTTGCATTTGTTTGCTATTAGTGATAGAGCTAAGATGTTCGTAATCGTCCCTCTGCCTTGCCTAAAACCTTTTTGGTTAACTGGAATCAGTTTGAGATTGTTTGACCATTCCTTCAGGTCTTCCAAAATAAGTGAGGCATGATATTTGGCTTCAACATCTAAAAGGGAAATTAGCCTGTAGTTCAATGGATTTGTTCTATTTCCTCCTTTAAAAATAGGTGTCAATTTCGAGCCCTGCCAATTAGGTGGAATACAATTTAGCAGCTCTATTTCTTTAAATAACTTGAATAAATGCTCGCTCCAGAAGGATGGATCATTCTTTAAGATGGCTTGTGGGATGCCATTAGGTCCTGGAGCACCGTCTCCTCTACTTTTCTGAATTGTGCGTATTACTCCATTAGCTGACATGGAGGACTGGTTTGTCTTTGCATTGGGAGAACTGGTGCCATTTTTACCCTGCAATTACATTTTTTCCTCCATTGGGTTAGCACCAGAATCCTTTTTTACTATTAAGTAGCTTGTACTGACCTCACCTCAGTTGCTTCTATCACTGACCCCTTCTATGATGATTTCCGAGATGTTTTTTACCTCAACTAATTCCTGGTTGTTCAATGCTGGATTGTCGGGAATTAGGATTTCTGTAAACTTTGTAGTTAGAAATTTAGCCCACTCGTATTCTTGTATGTTTGACGATAGCGTGTTCATCAGTCTATGCAATTTATTTATTATTTCCCAGAATGTATTCAAGTTGGTTTTCTTTGCACTACAAAGAAATTCAGGCCAAAATTTGTCATTGTTGATTCTCTTTTCTTCCCATAACTGTTTTTTATATGTTTTCCTCAGCTGACGTACATTGTCCCAGGCTGCTTGGTCGAGGAATGTTAATTTTAGCCTCCTGATGGCTTTTTTGAGTTCGCATTTGAAGACTCTCAGCCCTACCGTTGGTTTTTGTTTAATTGTATTTTTGGTTTTTTGATTTTTAGTCCTGTGTTGTTTACTCAGCATTAATGTTGTAAGATCTGAAGTGAATTTTACCCAAGCTTGGATTTTATTTGGGGCCTCAAATTCACTATCCATTATCAACCTGTTTAATTTAATCTGGAGTGCTTCTATGATTTTGTTTGACCATTTTAAATGTTTTAGGTCAATTGTGTAGATGCTTCATTCTATTGTAGGATTTGCCTGATGTTTGGCTAGTTTTAAGCTGAAATGTATATGCTGGTAAGAATGATCACTCCTGGTTGTGTACTCTATGGAAACATGAGAGAGTAATGGCATCAATGCTAATGAGATGGCTGTTTAATCCAGTCTAGATCGTGTCTTTCCTCCAAAGAATGTATGTTTTGGTGGGAAGTCATCCAGTGTTCTACCGTTTATTACTCTCAATCCAAGAAACTCTAAAGCATTTACCAGGCATTGACCTACAGGGTCCTGAGATGATCTCTTTAGCTGGTATTGTTGTGGAACACTCCAGTATATATTGTCAGCTACTAGCTTCTCATCTTCATCTGGGGTGTATATTAAATTAGAATTAAAGTCCCCTGTCAATACCATATACCATAAGGGGTATGTGCTCCTTATGTCTGTAATTGTGGCAATGAACTGGGCGTTATGGGCTGTTTTTTTCCTTGCTAGCGGATGTGCATATGTATTGATCAACAGGACAGTTTTTGTTCTGCCGACGATGCCTGAGGTGAGTTTTATTAATTGTATATTTGGTCCCGAAGAGACAATCTGTTCCGATTCGATGTTTAATGCAGTGGATATGTAGATTGCCAATCCCCCTTTCGGCTGTCCATAAATCTTAGTTTTTAATGCAGTTACTGTGTAGTGTATGTAACCTGCCAAGTGTAAGTCATTCAATGCCCATGTTTCCTGAAGCGCTATTATGTCGCATGTTTCCCAATATTTAGGGTGGCAGCCGTTTTCAAGCCATTTTTTTGCCCCAGCGATGTTCCAGGAGAGCAGATGTATGGTTCCTAAGTCTAGCTTATCGGCTAGCTTTTCCATTGGTCAGTAGCCCTTGTCTGATCTTAACGCTCCTGGCAGCCAGCTCCATCTGTCTTGGTTTGGGTCAATCATTGCCGTTTGGTCGTTATGCACTTCTCTCCTCTGCGAGGTTGTTAAGCTGCTACCTTTTGCTCCTGTAGAACTGTAAATACCTGCTGCTTGTTTTCTCTTTGACTTGGTCCGTGATTCTTTTTGCAGTTACAATTTATAGTCAAAGGGCCAGGATTACGTGGTATGGTTGGTCTTGACAGTTTAATTCCCCAAGCTTGGAATTGCATACCCATCCCACTTAGAGTGAAAAGTGCTACGCAAACAAATGATGGACGGAATGCTGAATAAATCATACATTCACCCCCAGGCAAGAGATCTGGGTTAAATACATTGTTCTTTTCCTCACCATGCCACAGCAGTTTAGACCCAGCCATATGCAAATCAGTCTTGACACTGGTCCTCATGGGAACAGTCCAGACCAAACTGCCAAGCCAGGTCCTTCCTGTACTGGAAACAAACATCCTGGGACCGGTTTCTGGGTATTACCCTTCATCAGCCAGGCTAGCTTGAATCCAGTGACACAGTGAGCAAGGGACCCACCTCTGGGCATACCCATCCCACTTAGGGTGAAAAGTGCTACACAAACAAATGATGGACTGAATGCTAGATAAATCATACATTCACCCCTGTCAAGAGATCTGGGTTAAATCCATTGTTCTTTTGCTCACCAGGCCACCCCAGTTTAGACTCAGCCATATGCAAATCAGTCTTGACCCTGTGCCTCATGGGAACAGTCCAGACCGAACTGCCAAGCCAGGTCCTTCCTGGACCGGAAACAAGTATCCTGGGACCGGTTTCTGGTTATTACCCTTCATCAGCCAGGCTAGCTTGAATCCAGTGGCGCAGTGAGCAAGGGACCCTCGTCTGGGCATACCCATTCCACTTAGGGTGAAAAGTGCTACGCAAACAAATGATGGACGGAATGCTGAATAAATCATACCTTCTCCCCCAGTCTAGAGATGTGGGTTAAATCCATCGCTCTTTTGCTCACCATGCCTCCCCGGTTTAGACCCAGCCACATGCAAATCAGTCTTGACCCTGTGCCTCATGGGAACAGTCCAGACCGAACTGCCAAGAAAGGTCCTTCCTGTACCGGAAACAAGCATCCTGGGACCATTTTCTGGGTATTACCCTTCATCAGCGAGGCTAGCTTGAATCCAGTGGCACAGTGAGCAATAGACCCACGTCTGGGCATAACCATCCAACTTAGGGTGAGAAGTGCTACTGAAACAAATGATGGACGGAATGCTGAATAAACTGGAATGGCATGGTGAGCAAAAAAACGATGGATTTAGGCCCAGATCTCTGTACTGGGGTGAATGTATCACACACAAGATGATGGACGGAATGCTTGACTCCTGTGGCGTAGTGAGCACGGGACCCACGTCTGGGCATTCCCTTCCCACATAGGGCAAACAGCAAAACACACAAGATGATGGATGGAATGTTGCACATTGGCAAAACATTCACCCCCAGTCACAGATCTGGGTTTATCCATCGTTATTTTGCTCACCACGCCACCCCAGTTCAGACATGGCCATATGCAAATTAGTCTTGACCCTGGGCCTCATGGGAACAGTCCAGCCCGAACTGCCAAGCCATGTCTTCCCTGTACCGCAATCAAGCATCGTAGGACCGGTTTTGGGGTTTCACCCCTCTTCAGCCCGGATAGCTTGACTCCAGTGGTGTAGTGAGCACGGGACCCACGTCTGGGCATACCCTTCCCACATAGGGTAAACAGCAAAACACACAAGATGATGGACGGAATGTTGCACATTGGCAAAACATTCACCCCCAGTCACAGATCTGGGTTAAATCCATCGTTATTTTGCTCACAGGGCCCAGACTGATTTGCATATGGCTGGGTTCAAACTGGAACGGCATGTTGAGCAAAAAAAGATGGATTTAGGCCCAGATCTCTGTACTGGGGTGAATGTATGACATTGTCCTGCATTCTGTCCATCAACTGTTGTTTTTGCTGGGGTGAATGTATGACATTGTCCTGCATTCAATCGTGTAGCCACAAGGCAGTTTAGGCGGGGGGCCATGTAAGACGTAGAGTACCGACTTCGGACAATTGATGGTGTACCCCGAATATTTACCAAAGTTAGTAATGACGAGGAGCAGGCTGTTGAGTGATGCCTGTGGGGACACCAAATAAATCAAGATATTGTCAGCATAGAACGAGATTTTATCTTCCTTATCCTTGCTCCATTGCATTCTACGTATCGAGACATCACATCTCACCCAGTGCGCAAGTGGCTCAAGAGTCAGCGCAAATAATAGGGGAGATAGGGGACATCCCTGTCTGGTCCCTCTCTGCAAGGCAAATGTGCGTGAGGTATGATTATTTACCCTGACTTGCCCCAACAGTGCAGTGTACAGTAGTGCCACCCATTTTTTAAATCGAGGACCAAAACCAAACCTCGCCAAGACCTCTAAGAGGTAGGGCCATTCTATTGAATCAAACGCCATGCCGGCATCTAATGACAATATGACCGCGTCTTCTTGTAGATATGGTTGCCTACAAAGTACGTTGTGGACTCAACGGATATTTAAAGCGGTGTTACGGCCTGGTATGAACCCCAATTGGTCGTCATAGACCAGCGAAGGGAGGACTGCGATCAGGCGGGACGCAAGAAGTTTGGCTAACACCTTGGCTTGTGAGCTTATTAGGGATATGGGTCTATATGAGCCACACTTGGTCACCGGTTTGCCGGACTTATGAATAACGACAATAGATGCTAATCTTTGATCTAAGGGAAAAACACCTTGTGCCAGACTCTCCTAATACATGTTTTTTTAGGTGTGGGGCCACTTTGAGGGCCATTCCCTTGAGAAACTCCCATTGGGTCCCATTGCCTTCCCCGAATAAATAGCAAATATGGCTTTACAGATCTTGTCTGCTGTTATGTCGGCATCCAGAGCTTCCCTGTCACTGTCTGAGAGTGTGGGTAGAGTCATTTCTTCTAGGAGTTGACGTGAGTCGTCAGAGGAGGTGACAGTCTTGGAGGTATATACCGCCTCCAGGTGGTCTGCAATGTTTCTGCTACCTCTTGTGGATCCGTTATCTGTTTCCCGTCCTCTAGTAGGAGTTCTGGGACCCATTTAGCTTACTGATCTCGTCGTTCTAGCCAAGCCAGCATTTTCCCACGCTCTTTCACCAAGCTTGTACACTTTATGGCGGGTGCGGAGGAGTCTTGCCTGAGTTTTTTCACGTGCAAGGGCCTTATATTCTAGTTGTTTGTTCTAGAGATTGCGTGTTGTAGTTTCTGAGGGGTAAGTGTTATGTTCTATTTCCAGTTGAAGCAGGTCGCATTCTAATTGAGTCAGCTGTGTATTTTGATTCCTAAGATATCTGCCCTTCAATGCTAATGCGTGTCCCTTAATCACTGCCTTATAGGCCTCCCAGATAGTGTTTGCTGAGTCCACAGAGCCAACATTTTCATTGAAGGAATGGTCTGTGTGTTCCACAAGATCCTCTTTGATGTCTGGGATTGTAAGGAGCCATGGGTTAATAACAAAAGGGCCTCGGGTACTGAGTCGATGAAAGGTAAGTTCCAACCTGAGAGGGGAATGGTCCGAGATACCTATTGGGAGTCCCCGGGGGTGCTGAAATTGGCCTATATCTGCTAGGAAAGGGAAAAAAGAGTCAATGCAGGACATACTTTTGTGCGCGTTGGAGTAGTGCGTGAAATAGACGGTGGTGGGGTTTAGTGTGCGCCAGATGTCCATGAGACCCATTGCTTGGGTGAAGTCAGCTATGTGTGTGCTTCATTGGGGAGATGGTTTCTGGGGGTGTTGGTCGAGCCTCTCGTCAATTATCATATTGAAGTCTCCACCCAGTATTAGGGTACCCGGGGGAAGATCTATGAGAATTTTGCCCAAATCTTGCAGTGCTAACCTATCCAGCGAGGGCGGAAGATACACTGATATTACATTTAATAATTTGCCCTCACATGACACCTCTAAAACAGCAAATCTACCCTGTGGGTCAGTCCAAACACGGGTGGGCGTAAAGGACAGATTTTTGCATACGAGGATCCCCGTTTTCCTGGAACCTGAGGTGAACCCTGCATGGGTCAAAAGTTTGTATCCCCATCTGTTAAGAGCCTTGCAACTATGTCCCACCAGGTGTTTTTCTTGCAATAGTATCAAATTGGGTGATTGCCTCTTTAGTTATTGTAGGACCACCCCTCTTTTTATCTTACTCCCCAGGCCATTAACGTTCCACGTCATTCTGGATAACTTAGTGCTTCTCGTATCTGTCATGGTAGTGATGTAGAACAGAGGGGGAATGCAACGCGATTGTTAGTGATGCGCCCACCCTTTCCAATCTGGGAGACTTATTTAGCGTAACTTTACTGATAAACCCTCTCCCATCCCTCCCCCTTGAGTGTATGGACGATGTATGCAGTCTAGTGCATGACCGCGGCAGAATTGAGTTCATTTGGATGCTCTGTGTGAATACAACTATAACAAAGAAAACCCCAACTACCCCACCTCCTCCACCCCTTAACCCCTTCCCTGCCCCCCTGCCAGTGGAATTCCAACTTGCCACTCCCCAACACGGCAGAGTGCCTGTCGCCCACCCCGTCATGAGTAGGGTGCCTGGCTAACCACCTCTACTCCCCGCCCATGCAACATGGTATGGTCATGGTATACTTAAGCTTACATTTCTAGTCTGATCCTTTAGATAGTTTTCTTTCCGTATTGATGTTAGTTGTCAGAGGCATAAGTTCCATAGGAGAGGTATTGTCGCATAGGTGCATTCGGCCTTTACCCAGAGAGCTAGTCTGTATAGGCTGCCAATTCAGATGTGGCCTGGTGGTGTTATTGGAAAACAAATCAAGTCCAGCTATCTAGTTCAGAGCTTCCCATCTGGGTCTTCTTCTGAGTGGTGTTCTTTTGATACTGGAGGAGCTTGTTGGGTATTGTTGAGTCCCTTGTTGCTGTGGATGTCTGACAGTTTTCCCACTGAACGCCAGCCCTCCAACAATTCCCAGGCTTCCTCTGGGGACTGAAATAACCATGATTTCCCCTCAGATTCCACACGAAGTTTGGCTGGGAACATCATGGAATATTTGATGTCTTTGTCGCGTAGAGCTTTTTTAACCGCTGTGAAGCTGCGTTTCTGTGCTGCACCTTAACTGTAAAGTCAGGGAAGAAAGTGATATTCGCATTATCTATCTTCACTGATGGTCCAGCCCGCGCCGTCTGTAGGATGACGTCCCTGTCTCGAAAGTTAAAGACTCTAGCAATTATGGGCCATGGGGGGGCTCCAGGCCTTGGACGTCCTCCAGGGACTCTGTGGGCCCTCTTAATGGAAAAATAGCTAGAGTGGCGCTTGGGTTGGAGTTTGTTGATCACCAGGTCCTCCACAAAGAGATCCACGGCTTGCCCTTCTGATCGTTCAGGAACTCCCAGGATACGGATGTTGTTCAGCCTTGCCCTCCCTTCATAGTCATCCAGGAGCTCCTCCATCCTTTTCTGGTTGTCCTGGAGTTGGGTTACTTGTTGTTGTAGAGTAGAGGTGTCGGACACCAGGGCTTTCGTTGTGGTTTCTACGTCTTTGACTCTAGAGTCCATTTTCTTCAGATCTGCCCTGAGGAGAGTCACTTCTATGTTTACAGAGTCTATTCGAGTCTCCAGCGAGGTTTGAACACCTGCTATAGCCCCCATGACATCTTCGAGAGTAAGAGTCTTGGCTGAAGGGCGAGCTTGCGACATTTTATCTTCTCCTGACGTTGCGTCGGCATCTTCTCCATGCCTGTTTCTGTGTCTGGGATTTAAGGCCTTTAAGTGGTGTCCCTCTTGAGTGCGCAGGAGACAGGAGGACATGAGGATATTGAGGGATACACCTGTCATTGCCGCCGCCTTCGTGAAGGAAGAGATTTGTCCTCTGCCGGCCTGTCGGCGTTCCAGATGAGTCTTCTGGATTTGTAAGGAGTGTGCTCGATCCCCGGCAGCAGGATGATTCAGTCCCACTCTGTGAGCACTTTGTATGTGGCCTGTAAGTCACGATAAGCGGTCTTCCACACAGCAGGCACAGCACAGCAGGCAAATTGCAGGGCACTTCAAAGAAAGGTCATTTAGGAAGGGGCCTCTGTAGTCCCACTCTTGGTGTGTGTTGAAGTCCGTCGATTTACTGTGTATTTTCACCCTCACTCGGTGGTGTCAGATCCAGGGGGACCCCGGGGGGGGTCAAAAAGTCACTTTGGGACTGTCTGGCGAAGTGTAGCCGGAGCCGCAGTTCAAAAAAGGGCTGGGAGAGGGAGGCCGGCAGTCCGTTATCGAGTGCGTCACCTGAAGTTAGTTCGGGGATGTCCACTGAGGATGCGGCATATCCGTCGGTAGGCCCCAGAACCGGGGCCTCAATTTCTATAACTGTCTGAAGTCAGCGCACTCCCCCCGCAGGTATCGTACTGAGGATCTTTCAGACACATCGAAAGGCTCAGTGTTAATAACACCCGGTACAGTGGCCCAGCACTGTCCTCAACCACCTCGCCGATCCCAACCGCAAGGAGGAATGACCAGTCCACTACAGCCTCCCAAGCAGGCCCCAAAGCCGGGCCTCAATTTTCACCTGGCCGCTCAGCTCCTCTCAATCTCAAGAGTGCGATGGAGGCGTCTATGGCACGTCTACAGCCCCCCTGGTGCTCCGCTGGCCCTCCTCACCTTTGGTAGTGGCTAGCTCTCAGGGGGTACGCTAGTTCCAGGGATGATTCGGTGGTGTCACAGAGAGGCCGCAAAGCCGAGGACCTGCCCCTGTCCGCAAGCCGGCTCCGTCTTCGCCTCCCATAGATCGCTGTCGTGGGTTGTCCGCCTCTTAACGCAGCTGCGCGCGGACCTCACTGCCCCTCCGATATCGCCCGGGCGTCACCTGCTTGTGCTGTAGTCCAGATCAGCGGCCCCCTTACCGCCAAGGCAGCTTTGCCGAGGGTTGCTGCCGCCATCTGCAATGTTGTTTCCTCAGGCCGCCATTTTGTGTGTCCCGGGCGTCCCGAGTCAGACTCTCACTGTGGCCTCAGTAAAGGCGCTGCTCGATCTATGAACAGCGCACAGGTGCAGGATCTGGTTCGCAGGAGATTCCCAACATAGGAAGGGAATCAACCTCATAGCAGGCGGAGAAACTTACGGATATTAGGGCGAGGGCTACGGAGCCGCCTCAAAGAGTGACCATTCACGGTAGTCGCTAGCCACGCCACCCCGCATATTGTTTTTATACGATTCAGCTGCAGCATAGGGCTTTTTACACATTGAAATATAGAGGTCCAGCACAAAAATCATTTCTAAGACTAATATTTGCAACTGAAATGGAAACAGCAGAAAATTAACTTCTGAATTGACCAACAATCCATTCAACAGCAAGAGGATCAAGTAGAGATCATATTTAACTAGCCAATTCATATTCACACCTGGCTAGTACCTTTTACCCTCTAAGGAACGGAATAACAAAGTTATGTCCATAAATACCTACAAACATTCAGGAATAAGTCACACATAAGTCAGGTGTAAGATTCAACTTCTCACAGCAAAATCTTTTCGAACTGGGCTCTAATTTCCATACTTCCCCATATACATTATTATTCATATCATCTGTATGATCTTACACATGTGAACATTTGCTGCATCCACTTTGGTGTAGCCATTTTGTCAATATTTGCTATTGGGTTTTCTCTGCTGTTTCAGCTTGGTTTTGTGTAGGATTCATCTACAGGTTGTGCAACACTTGTTAGCTATAGGAGCCATCAATTGTTCCTATTTTGCTCACTGGTGATTCCAAATATATGGTCAGTATCCTCTTGAATCAGTACCATTCAGTATTATCAGTATTATCCTTATAGTTAAACCGTAATAGCTGAATACATTTTCATTGTCGTTTTGAATATTATTCCCTCCTCCTTCTTCCCCCCTCATTTCTCTTAAACTTTCGCCCAATACCTGTTATTATTCAATTAGGGTAGATTTCCCTTAGTTGTATTTTGATACCACTCTTTGATCCATTTGAAAGGGTTGCCCATGAAATCAAACCTGACTGTGGACAGACAGTTTGAAAGGAACCTCCACTAAGGACAAAGTTCACCCTCAGTCCCACACCAGCATCCGCGAGTTGACGCACTACACCCGATGATTGCGGGTTGACTGACAGTGGATCCTCTTTGAATCTTACAGTGGACCACTGATTGGCTCTGTATCTTCCTTGTATGAGCATGCTTGTTGAGCAGAAGCCATTTTCACCGATCCTGACGAATGCCAATATAACTCTTCTGAGGGTTAAATGGCAAAAACATGTTTACCTTCTTTAGTGACACACAGCATGCTTGTTGAGCAGAAGCCATTTTCACAGATCCTGACGAATGCCAATGCACCTCTTCTGAGGGTTTAAATGGCAAAAATATGTTGACCTTCTTTAGTAACACATCTAAGCAGGGTTAATTGACCACTGCAGTGTACCTTCGTTTTAACCCTGACCCAGGAATGCATGAATAAAGTCGTATGCTTCTCCTGGCATCAGTTTTAATCACTATATCACTTTTTGCATGCTCTGCATATCTCACCATCCTTTAGTTCACCTCAGGGTTTCCACCAATTCTTCAAAAACATCCAAAGAGCTCCTCCTTCTCAGTGAGGGAGTTGTAGCCCTCACCATGATCAGCTGTCACGGTGCAAGGAGATTCCCAAAGATGAAGCATGCAACCTCTGGTCGGTAAGGGAAATCGTCCTTAAAAAGGAATATAGGCTTTCAGCGACGTTGTTCTCTGCAAGACCCAGGTGCTTTCGTGTGTGTTAGTTTGCCCAAGAAATCACCCATCAATGATGCCAGGTCTAAAACATCAGACCTCTGCTATAATGTCACTGTATTCAGTAAACGTTTTCCATAGATTTGGTTGGCACTACTAGTGTAAGAAATTAGGTTTTTGGGTGGGTGGGTGGAAGCTCCACTCAGGAAAAAAACACAATCATTTTCAGGGCGAACCACAAAAGTCACTAAATTAATCTGTGCTTATCCCCCTGGTAGGTTGGCACAAATGCATTTAGGCTTAACTTGAAGGCAACGTATAAAATATATATGCAGCACACAAACAGTAATACTGGGAAAATACAACACAAGAAAAATCCCAGATGTATCTAGCAAAAATAGAATACTCTTTAATAAATAAAAGTATACCAGGATTACAAAACTCTAATCAGTTGAACCAGAGACACTGACTTTTAAAGTTTTCAGCAAAAATAGTGCCTAAAAGCACAAAGCGCCAACTGTGATTATCTGGCCATGCTGGACCAAAACAAAGTCACAAACTCAGGCCAACTGTGATAGAGCGTGGGTCAGAACTCACTCCAGGCAGCGACCACCAGCAGGGCTCAGGTGGATCTAATTGCATGTCCAGGCAGGTCCAGTGCAGCAGGTCAGCTGGGTGGATGCAGAGATGCCTCTGAAGCGTGTTGTGGCCCTGTAGCTCACACAGGAGGTCAGCCAACTTACCCTTGAAGTCACTCTAGGTTAGCCTGGGATGAAGGTAAGCAGGCCGAGTCTACCTTCTCAGACATCAAGGTAGTCCTCAGCAGCAGGGCATACTTTCTTCTGTAACTTTCACAGGTCCAGGAGTGGAAGTGGAGGTCCTATATCTATACCTGGTGCCAGCCTTTGTGTGGAGGGATTCCCTGTCCTACGTACACATATAGTTCTGGAAAGTTCTTCCCCTTTCCCCGTCAAGGCTCCAAGCTGTCTGGGGTGACATAAGACAGGACAGACCTGGTGTCAGATTCCTTTGTGTGTACAGGAGGCTGTCACAGCTCTGTTAACTTCTTTCCTTATTAGGGCCATCTCCTACTGCCTTCGATGAACCATTGGTAAACTGCACTGGCCACATGCCATGGGGAAGTGGTGGCTCTGCTACTGGTGCCATTGGTAAATTGTGGTCTGGCACTGAGCTTACTATGGAGTGCTATTGCTTTGGTGCTCTGTTTATATTTTACAAACTACTGCTTTCCTGCCACACCTTCGATGTGTCCAGAATGGACTTTAAGTCCGAGGCTCCTCGAGAGGCAGCCATCTGGGGTGGGGTTGATGGAGCGCCGAAACCCTGGTAACGGGGAAACCAAACCCGAACCGATATCCTCCCTCCAGCAGACCAGTCGTCACACTAACTTATTCACACACGCATTCATTGGTGGGGCCCATAACACCAATCACTCACACACTAACCATTCACCCAGTCTGCACACACAGTTGGAAGGATGAGCAGTTCAAGCGCTCGACATGTGGGGGAACACCTTATAACCTATAGGGAAAGAAAGTTAATTTACAAAATATACATCATTACCCTTCTGCCTACAGATCATCAATCCTGAACATCAAGGCACTCCCTCCACGTGGTCAATGGACCAAATAGTTGGATTTGTTGACGGTGATTTAGAACCAGCTAAAACACATTCAAGATTTTAATCTTACCTTTCTTAATAAACCACAAACTCATTTCATGTTAATCAATATCTGTTTATCTAAAATTCTGGAAAGGTTATTTATATAATTTTTCAAATATAGCGCAGAGCATCATATTTACCTAATCTGGCTAATCCGAGTCCTCTAAATCATTGATTCATATCGCAGTTAGTTGATGAAGTTCAGATTTTTAAGCTCAGCACGCTACAGTCTCAATAGATCGGCATAGACCAGTGACGTGCAAGCATCTGTCAGTGCCCATAGAATTAGAAAAGTTCGCAGTCATCAGAAATTGGGCATCATCGAGATCGTCTAGGATTCAGGAAAACGCAGTAGTCACCCTAAGTCGCATAAAGTCACCACCATCGTCGTTGTCCTAAATAGCGTAGCGTAGTAACGGGACAAAAGCATCTCGAAAAGCATCAGCATCAGTCAGGTCAGTCAGATCAGATCCTCTCTATTCTACCTCGCATTTTTATAATGAAGTCAAAGTAAAAAGATACATTTGGAAATTCAAGTATGGTTGTGATTGGCTGGTTAGGATCGTTCGATAGAGTCATTTTAGAATATTGGTACAGTTCAAGGGGTGATGTCACAGGTTCAGTCCGTACAGGTTTTATGAATGTTCATTGTCTTGTCACTTGGGTGTCGTCCCACCGTGGCCTTGCCTTAGTACAGTAGGTTACGGGTCATGCAGAGGCCGCAGTCATCTTTGTTGTGCATGCTCTGTTCGCTTCGCGCCTCGTGGGACAGTGGCCATTTCGTCGAGTTACGTTGGCGGCCATTTTGACGTTTAGGCTCAAACGCCAACTTAAGCGAAACAAACACAAAAGAGTAATTAATGCATAGAAATAATAAATCTACTGTTCACCCCTCACTAATCCCTCTATATGCTTGTATTTATCTAGCGTATGGCAACATTTAAAAGCGTTTATATTCGCCCTTTTACGTTGTCTTCTTGGGCAACATTACAAAGACATCACAAAGCAACATATAGCATGCAATATTCTATTCAATATATATACTACTGTTAGTATGCGTACGTATTTTAGTCATAAAGTTATTTAGCCATGCATTATGTAATCCCACGTGTAATTTTGGATATTTAGTAATGTTGATTTAGTATTCATGCAAAACTCATTTAATAGTATAATAATTAATAGATTATTCAATTAGTATTTTTATACTAAAATAAGGAAGGTATTCTAATTGTTGTACTACCCGCTCCATCAATCCCCCCCTTTGGTGATTTTATCACCACACAATAACATTTGTATTAATTTCTCAAGAAAGTGAAATGAATTTGTTTGTTAATTTACATCTCTGTTTCCCCAATTTCTTCTCTTCTAGCTGTTTTATACATGCTTTCTTTCATCTCTTCTAATTCTATTTCTTCAAATTCCCTAGTTTGTCTTTTATCCTGTCTTCTTTTCAAATTTTCACCTTTTAGCTTTTTCTGTATTTTCTTCCTTTTATGACACATACAAACTAATCTTAGAATTAGTACTGTAAAAATCACACAGGTTAATGGAAATAAGATTCTACCTATAAAGGTACTGCCTAAGTTTATCAGGAAATTTTTATTAGAAGTTTCTTCCCAATTTTCTCCCAAACACTTTCAACCTCCAGTGGTGTAATTTCCTCATTTATATTTTTAATGTAAATTTTCAGATCTTTACTTTCGTCTGGAATGTAAGTACAACAATGTTGAACTTTCAGCATTCCACAGACTCCACCCTCTTTTGCCAATAATATATCAAGGGCAAGTCGATTTTGCATTACCATAGCACGCATGGCAACCATTCCTGTATTTATCAATAAAAATCCTCCAGCGGTGCGTGTTGACAAGCGATCCACTACTGTTGATAGTTTTCTAATTTTGTGTACATTCAGAGATATTCCCACTGCCGGTATCAATGCTCCAAATATGTCTCCTACAATTTCTGACCAAGATTCTCTCTTTCTACGTGCTAAATGACTACCTAAATTATGTACACCATCTTCTCCTCTTCCCATGTGGAATATCTGTGGAAAGACCAGACCTACATAACATGTGCCACACCAATGGTCTGGCAAACGATAGTATGCCTTATTCCCGCAGATAAAATATAACCCAGGAAAAACTGGATCATTTCCTCCTTTAAATCCCCATCCACCCATGATTCGGTATGTATCATGGCACTCACTATTACCTACAAAATAATTATCATACGCAGTTTGATTCCTTCTAATACACAACTGCCCTTTCTGGGGCCAATCTAAAGCCATAGCTGGACTAGCTTCTCCCTTCAAGTGTTTTTCCATTTCAACATCCCAGACTGTTTTCTCCTCTTTTCCCTCAGATACTTTCTTTTGCATTTTCAATCTCCTTTCTTCAACCATATCCAAAAACATCTTTTCTTCTTTCTTTAAACTACAAGTCAGCTTATTCCTAAATATGTATTCTAATGTTAGTTCCTTTGGTTCTAAGAAAAATTCACCTAACACCTTTGCAGGCTTTACTTTATTCAACTTGTTAATTGCAGGAACTTGTGAAAATATGTTATCTACATCTGAAAAATAATATTCTAATTTACCTGTTTTATAAAACAAACTAGCTATCACACTACATGTTATTCCATAAGTTACGGGGAGGTGATGGTAAGTCACACCCTCCGATACAGATGCAGGTAACTGCATGCATACGTAGCAATCTCTCACTTCCATTGTCTTTACATATTCATATAAAAGTTTTGAAAACACATTGTTAGAGAAATCATTTATAGACCTGTCTTTATGTAGATAGTTTCTATCTATTTTAGTTGGATATACTTTCTGAATCTTCTCTATATTAGTCTTATTATCACTATGTCCTTCTAATGTGTCTATTGTAACCTTAAATGAAATCATCAATGCTAATATACTCCACAAAAGCATTAGTAATCCTGTACAACAACAACACATTTTAAACCACCTTCTAAGGAACGTACATTTAGCTTTACTACTTCCCGTGTTTGCCATTTTCGTAAAAATGATCAGTGTCTTTTGACTTAGCCTCTTCTATTTCACAACTAGTTTTATCTAACCCAAGGCTCTAAGCACCTACTTGGTTCTACCAGTTTTGTCTTTTCTTGTATTCTATTTTCTTTCCATTAGCAGCACTTTTCAGTTTGGCATTTGATCGTCTTTCACTTTTCTCTCATAATCTTGATACAGAACTTCCTGAACATCCGTCTCTTCTCCAATGTCAGACAAGATAACTCTCAGGATTTCCAATTCTTCATCTTCCTCAACCACTTCTGGTACAGTCACCTCTGGGTTTCCTCGCCACTTCTTTTATTTCAGGCAGGGCCACGTACGTCCATTCTGGCGACTTATACTTCTGGTTGGGTTTTCTTGTTCTTTTGTTTTCCTCTGCTGTAACTATTGTCTCATTTTTCGACTTTTCTTGGCTTGATACTTCATTCACCTGTTCTGCTCTTGATGAATGCACTCGTGTCAATCGATATCTTAATCTCTTTATCTTGTTAGGCCAGATTTCATCTCTTGCTGGTCTTTTCAGTTTATTTCCTTTATCATTCTTTTCAGCTCTCCATGCTCTTTTTCTTAGGACTCGTCCTTCTGGTACTTCCCCACCACTTTCTTCTGTTTCTGTTTCAACTTGCTCTTTACTTTCAGTTATTCTTCTTTCCACCACTTCTTTTATTTCCCCTGCTTCTGTCCCTCCTCGTGTTTCTTGCACAATATCTTCCTGCTGACTATCTGTCCCTTCCTCTAACTGGATGTTAGAATTCCCTACAACTCCTCGGGGGTCTTCCGCAAAAATCTTTCCCTCTCTTTCTGTATCTTGCACCTGTTCATCTACTTTTGTTATTTCAGGTGGAATTTCTCTCAGTTTTTCATCAAGAATTTCTTTATCAATAATTTCTCTGATTGTCCCTTCATTGCTTCTTTCTTTTCCCGAGCATACTGGTATGTGTTCAGTGTCTGAATCTGAGCTGGTATCAGAAATCTGTAATCGTCTTCTCAAGGGGATATTCTCTGGGGCAACGATCAAATTTGGCTCCAACTCCCCCCTTTCAGGATTTTATCTAGTTCTCACTTCTTCAGCGTCTGATTCTGAGCTACTTTCTGACTCATCATAATATTCTCATTCTTGGTTATCCACTGGATTTGGGATTCTCAATGTATGACTGGCATGGATCCAATTCTTGATTCCAGCACACTTTACAGCTGTCGTTGTAGTCAAAATCACTTGTCGTGGTTTTCCCCAACGTGGGACCAGACAGTTCTTTCTTCTGTGTACTTTGATTCTCACCCAGTCTCCTGGGCTCAGATCATGAGCTTGCTTCTTTTCAAGGGTGGTGGCATCTGCTCCAACCTAATGAAACACAGAATGAACTGCGTCAGCCAGCCCCTTACAGTAATCCAACACCACGTCATCAGTTATAGGCAACAGCTTGTTGACTGGTATGAATACATGGCGCATTGCTCTTCCCATGATAATTTCATGGGGGCTCAGGCCTGTTGTTCTATTTGGAATTGATCTAATAGTCATGAGTACAAGAGGCAAGACATCAGTCCATTTCATTCCTGTGGCTAAACACATCTTTCCCAATCTGTTTTTTAGAGTACCATTCATTTGTTCCACCACACCAGAAGCCTCTGGGCGATAGGCACAATGTAGTTTTTGTTGTGCTTCACAAATCAATTTTATGATCTCATTATGGAAATGCTTTCCTCTGTCTGATTCAGTTGTAACTGGGAACCCGAATCTAGGGATGAATTCCCTCAAAAGTAGTTTTGCTACAGTAATTCCATCACTCCTTCTTGTGGGATATGCTTCTACCCATCTAGAAAACAAGCAGACCATTAATAGAACATACCTCAACCTATTGCAAGGCGGCATCTCAATGAAATCAATCTGCATTCTGGTGAAAGGTCCTCCTTCTTCAAGGATTGAACTGCTGACATATAAGACATCTTTGGCGAAGACTCTCAGCTACAAGTCTAAACTTTGCATTGTACCAATTTTGCTTAAAAGACTGAATCATCGCTTCCCTCCCTATATGTCCCTGTCCATGATACATCCATGCCATGGCAGATATCATGCTATCAGGCATGACTGGTCTTCCATTTCGATAAACCCAAACATGGTCTGTTTCTCTTGGTGCACAACGGAGTTCTGATTTCGAGCACAATATTGAGCCATATTATTGGCATATTTGTTTCCAACCGCAATATAATCAGCGGTTTGCACATGGGCAGCGCACTTCACAACAGCCAATTGTTTAGGCAGCTGTATTTCCTCAAGCAACTTCCCAACCACTTCAGCATTCTTTATAGGAGTTCCACTCAAAGTCAAAAATACTCTCTGCAGCCATATTTGGCCCAAATCATGCACAACACCAAATCCATACTGACTATCAGTTATCACAGCCACTCTCACATTCTTTCCAATTTTGCATGCTCTAGTCAAGGCTATAAGTTCAGCAACCTGGGCTGATTTTACTCCCTTCAGGTAAGATGCCTCCATTACTGCTGCAACTGTGCATACGGCATATGCTGCACTCAGATTTCCTTCGTCTGTTCTCAAACATGATCCATATACAAACATCACAAAATCACTCTCAGACAAGGGTACATCTTTTATATCAGGACGTGGTTTGGTACAGAAATTCAAAACATCCAAACAATCATGATCCACTTCATCTCTGACTTTTTCAGCATCGGGCAATAGCGTTGAAGGATTCTCATTCAAACATCTCACAAGGCTCACATTTGTTGCACCTAATATGACTTTCTCATACTTAGTCAGCCGACTATGTGTCATGAACTGAGTGTGACTCCTTGTTAAAAGGATTGCCACATCATGAGGTATAAACACTTGCACAGGATATCCCATCACAATTCCCTCACTCTATTCCAGACTCTTACAAGTAGCAGCCACTGCTTTCAAACAACCTGGCAAGGCTACAGCTACAGGGTCTAACATAGCTGAAAAATATGCAATTGGTCTTCTCAATTTCCCATGTTTCTGTATCAATACAGAAAGTGCACATCCATTCCTCTCACTACAGTACAACTCAAACTCCTTTTCATAGTCAGGCATTCCTAATGCTGGCGCTTCACACAAACTGTCTCTCAATTTCTTAAAAGCTGCTAATTCTTCCTTACCTAAGTCAATGGGATCTTTCACGTCACTTCTCGTCAGTCATACCAATGGTTTTGCAATCAGGGAAAAATTACTTATCCACTGACGACAATATCCAACCATTCCAAGAAACATCCTCACTTCTCTTTACGTCATTGGGGCTCTCATTCCTTTTACTATCTTGATTCTGTCTATTGTTATTTTCCTTTGTCCTTTTTCAATTTTGTGACCTAAATATTGTACTTCTTTCTGACAAAATTGCAATTTTGATGGGGACACTTTAAGTCCTCCATCTGCCAAATGATTTAACAATGTTATGGTGTCCATTACACAAGCTTCTCTAGTCTTCGATGCCAGAAGTAGGTCATCGACTAGTACTGAATTTTCGGTCATTTCTAAATCTTCCAAAGACTTTTTCAATATCTGATTAAATATCGAAGGGCTTTCTGTATACCCCTGTGGGATTCGGCACCAAGCTAAAATACGTTCACCAAAACGGAACGCAAAATTTGGTGGCTATCATGGTGCAATGGGATGGAAAAGAAAGCGTGATATACGTCAATTACTGTGTACCATTCTGCATCACGAGGAATCTGATACAAAATTACAGATGGATTTGGTACAATAGGACAACACGATGCAACAATCTTGTTTATCTTTCTCAAATCTTGCACTATCCTGAACTTACCATTAGGCTTTTTCAGTCCCATAATTGGCGAATTACATGGACTACTCATTATTTCTCTCAAAACTCCTTGTTTAATCATTTTCTCATTTATAGGAGTAACCCCTTAAATTATATCTGGTGTCAATTTATATTGAGGAACATTTGGGTAACTTATTTCTTCCTTCAATGTTTTTTTTACGGGATCCACATTTCTCATCAACCCTACATCTTCTCCTGTAAAATCCCAAACCTCTGCTTTCACTGTCTGTTTCAATTCTATTGGAAGTTCTTCAGGGTTGAATACAGCATAGGCTTCAGTAATCTCGGTTTCCAAATTAGCCATAGTCATTTTATACAGTACATCTTCATCAGGGGTCTCAAATGCTATACCATCAGGGGTACAAAATATGGTGCAATTCATTTTGCACAACAGGTCTCGTCCTAATAGGTTTGCAGGACTGGAATCACACACGACAAAGCGGTGCATTTCGGAAAATTTCCCTATATTGACTTTTACTGGTTCTGTGAGATACGTTTTGATTTGTCAGTTGGATACTCCAACCACTTGGATTGTTTCATCCGAGAGAGGAAGATTCTTAACATCAGCTGACCTAACAGTTGATCGAGTAGCACCAGTATCTACTAGGAAAGTAATATTTTCGTCATTTACCTTTCCGTCCACAAAGGGCCTGTCTGGTCTACCTCTAGAGTTGCGCCAAGTAGGCACTCTTCTTCCTCCCTGTGGCACCGTCAATAACCTTCTTCTGATTCACTCTCATCGCATTGTAGCCAATACTGTGAAACAGCGCTAGCAATCGGCAGCTTAGTTACCTGTTCTTTGTTGTAGAATCCTGTCTCATTACTGTATTTCTGTGAATTTACGCTCTGTGGAATAGGCGGTTTTGGCACCTGAGTCTGTTGGGTAACAACCTGCTGCTGTCGCTGCGGTTGACCACTCACCTCTTTCTGCACCTTTGGATTCAATGATGCATTATTACGATTAGTATTTGGGGGAAATTTACACTCGAATTTCCAGTGCCCTATTCTTCCGCAATTATGCCATGGCCATTTCTTTTTGGCTTCTTCAATATTAAATTGTCCCTTTCCTTTTCCTGAATTAAATCTGGGTTTTGGTCCTGCATTATTTGCGTGTTCAATCAATTGTGCTTCTTGTCTTTCTGCTACTTTTACTTGTGCCCACATAGCCTTTTCTTTTAATTTACGCTGCTTGGCCTCAATTTCATCACTAAAATACTTTGCATGTCTAAATACTTCATCTATTTTCTTATTTTGCCAATCCACTGTATGCTGCTTGATCATTTCACCAATTTCAGGACATAAACCATATACAAATCTATAAACAAAATGACTTAAATCCTTTTCACTTAAATTTTCATCTCCACTAAATTGCTTAATGGCAAGAATTAACCTTTCATAATATGCGTGTACTGACTCCTTAGCTTCTTGATGAGTTCGATCTATTTTTACCCAATCAGTCTCTTTAGGAGGTACTTTGTTTTTCAAAAAGGTAATTACTTGTTCATATTTTCTCATTACTTCTGGATCAGGGGCACCTGTCTTTGGATCCCTTGGGTACTCTTTTGTAGGCCAGTCTATCATAAGTTTGCACTCTGTCCATATATCTGCTGGCACTATTATGTCAAATAGACTATTCAAATCAATCCACAAAACTTTTGATAATTTTACAAATCTATCAACTTGTCTATACCACTCGACTGGCTTTTCGCGTAGTCGAGGGAAATCATTTGTAAATGACAAAATATCTTGCCTAGTCCAAGGAACATGTACATATTCTCGTCCTGGAATTTCTCTCATAGGGCATTCTGTCACTATTTTTTCCTTTTCTCTTACAGGGAAAGCTGCAAATGTTTTCTCTGAGGCATCATCTTGTTTTCTAAACCACCTCATTTCCATTTATCCACATCTCCCCATTTTCTCCACAAAATGATTATATCTTTAATCTGGATTATTCGTCCTGTGGTATTTAAGTTTTCAATATCTTTCTCAGTAAAATCTACTCGATATGGTTTTTGTAAAGCTTTTACTTTTTCCATGCCTATACCCATTTCATTTGCTATTTCCTCTAATCTCTCATGTAGGCTTTTTGCTCTCCAGGTTATACTTTTGTACAAAAACAATAATTCCTCATCCTGATAGGTTTTTAGTTTTTCTGTGGGGATCGTCCCTACTATTAATTCTTCCAACACCATCCTTAGTTTTGCCACATCTATAGATTGAGATTCTCTGTCTTTCCTCTGTAGGCTCCTTAGCCATTCACTTAATTCTTCTCAAGTAAGACCTACTGGGTTTTCGTCATTACCTCGTTCTGATTCTCTTGGGATTTCTGATATTGGATTTGTAGTCATTATCAATCTTTCAACTAAACCTGAATTTGCTGTTAAATTTTTAGGCATATTTTGTTCCGATACACTTATTGTTTGTCTCCATGGGTTTTCTTCTGAATTTATCCTTGGCCTTTCTGTCTGTTTATTACTATTATAAGGGACCGTTAAACAATGTTCATTTTCTTTCTGTTTATCAAAAATAGGCATCACTGGACCTATAGTTACGAGAACAGTCACGGCTTCTAAGTTTTTAGTCAATTCCCTAATCTTTTCAGTTAGCTCTAAAGTGGTTTTTGCTAGTTCTGTTGAATTCTCACTACTTACCTTACTATCCTGTTTTCTTTCTATCTCTCTAAAAGACTCATTTTTCCCAACATCTTGGGGTACTGGTTCAATCTTAATGCTTCGCAAAGTCTCTCTAATTGGAGCACTTGGTATTAGCATTTCAGAATATCATTGATACGGGGTGGATTTTTATAAAACATGTTGTCAAGAACATCATCCTCCGATTCATTCACTCCATACCCTCCTGTCCCTATATTATGGTTTTTTTCCGTATATTTTTTACCACTAGCTTCTTCAACATGTCTCACAGGGAACACACCATCAGCCATATTTGCACTTCGCCATCTCCTCATTCTGTCTTTATGATTCTCTTGACAATGGGGTCTACCAAACATGTAACTATATCTTCCGCCACTCCTTTGTCTTTCTCTGTCATGCATCTCATCTTCCCATTCCGTTAATGCTTCAAACTGTGTTGATCTAGGTCTCGGTTCTAGATTCATCATTCTCTCTCTTAAATTTCTCAAAACTGCTAAATTAAATTAACCATGCTCGGGAAATGCCAAAACTCCATCGCCTTTTGTATATTTCGCCCAATTGTCCAACCAAATGCATGTATGATACCCGTATTTTGCAACCATAAAGGATGCGGGCGATTTCGGTGGAGGAAGCAACTGTCCCTCTCTAGTCTTAATCGGCTTGTCCTTTTTAAATAAACTCTTGATCTTCCCAAACCAGGACTTTTTCTCCTTTTCTGGTGGATCGTAATACATCATTTTGTCTTCCGAGTATCACTAGGCTTTCCCTACGACTATTCTGCTGACTTAGCCAATCATAGCGCGACTCACACTAACGCACCAATGCGGAGCGTTTATGTCACTTCCGTAATTCTCCACTCCCAGCGCGACTCACACTAACGCACCAGTCCGGAGCGTCTACGTCACTTCTCCACTCCCAGCGCGACTCACACTAACGCACCAATCAGGAGCGTCTACGTCTCTTACTGACTAGCCAATCCCAGCGCGGTCTTTCTGAGGTCAGATTTTCTCGCTCTCGCAGCTCCTGCTCCTGCTGACCCCTCCTTTACAAGATTTATCGGTAATTTTTCTTTACGTTCTTCTGACTTATAAATCTGTTAATAACAACATAAAAACACCACCATTATCTGTTTCGCTAACTAAAGAATAGTAAAAGACCTTTTTCACAAAAATTCCGTCTTTCCCGAGAGCAGCGCTTACCTCTGCCCTACTACAGAATTGTTACTTCCGTTGATAACGTAGCACATCCCTCTACTTCACCCTTCTAACAAGCATTAGCTAACCGCTTTTCCAGAATTAACACACCTAGTTGGAGACCCAATGCTCCTGAGAAATAAAACTAGAGTTTCACAATTAACCTGAATGCTATTTCATTCACACACTTTCGTACAGAAAAGGTAGTTCATTCACACAGGATTCTGTCTTTCCCGAGAACAGTGAACAGTCCGTCCTTCTACAGAATTATGACACTCGTTAATAAAGTAGCACTTCCCTCTACTTTATCCTTCTAGCAAGCTTAGTGAACACCTATTACCTTTCCAGTGATAAGCATTATCAGAGCTCCTTTTGGACTCCTGGTACTTAAGCCAAAATTTCATAGGTGACCTTCGCTACCATACACTTCTCACATACAGAAAATATCCCTAATGGCAACACACAGCGATGTTACCGAGTCGAACCCAGATAATACATCGTGCAACTACAATTGTCACACGTTCTCCCCGTGTACCTACAGGGCAACAACAATTCCGTCTTTCACGGGAGCAGCGCTTACCTCTGCCCTACTACGGAACCGTTACAAACTTCCGACTTCCTACATCCCAGAAGCCGTCAAACAACATAGAACTCGACGTGACTCCACCTAGAGTGTTAATACATAAACCAATTCTTATCCACAATCAATAATCAACAAGATATTTACAAGCAATAATCACCAAACCGAAACAATAAAACCATCATACTGCTAGCAGAAAAACTGATGGAGCGCCGAAACCCTGGTAACAGGGAAACCAAACCCGAACCGATATCCTCCCTCCAGCAGACCAGTCGTCACACTAACTTATTCACACATGCATTCATTGGTGGGGCCCATAGCACCAATCACTCACACACTAACCATTCACCCAGTCTGCACACACAGTTGGAAGGATGAGCAGTTCAAGCGCTCGACATGTGGGGGAACACCTTATAACCTATAGGGAAAGAAAGTCCATTTACAAAATATACATCATTACCCTTCTGCCTACAGATCATCAATCCTGAACATCAAGGCACTCCCTCCATGTGGTCAATGGACCAAATAGTTGGATTGGTTGACGGTGATTTAGAGCCAGCTAAAACACATTCAAGATTTTAATCTTACCTTTCTTAATAAACCACAAACTCATTTCATGTTAATCAATATCTGTTTATCTAAAATTCTGGAAAGGTTATTTATATAAATTTTCAAATATAGCGCAGAACATCATATTTACCTAATCTGGCTAATCCGAGTCCTCTAAATCATTGATTCATATCGCAGTTAGTTGATGAAGTTCCGATTTTTAAGCTCAGCACGCTACAGTCTCAATAGATCGGCATAGACCAGAGACGTGCAAGCATCTGTCAGTGCCCATAGAATTAGAAAAGTTTGCAGTCATCAGAAATTGGGCATCATCGAGATCGTCTAGGATTCAGGAAAACGCAGTAGTCACCCTAAGTCGCATAAAGTCACCACCGTCGTCGTTGTCCTCAATAGCGTAGCGTAGTAATGGGAAAAAGCATCTCGAAAAGCATCAGATCCTCTCTATTCTACCGCGCATTTTTATAATGAAGTCAAAGTAAAAAGATACATTTGGAAATTCAAGTAGGGTTGTGATTGGCTGGTTAGGATCGTTCGATAGAGTCATTTTAGAATATTGGTACAGTTCAAGGGGTGATGTCACAGGTTCAGTCCGTACTGGTTTTATGAATGTTCATTGTCTTGTCACTTGGCTGTCGTCCCACCGTGGCCTTGCCTTAGTACAGTAGGTTACGGGTCATGCAGAGGCCGCAGTCATCTTTGTTGCGCATGCTCTGTTCGCTCCGCACCTCGTGGGACAGTGGCCATTTCGTCGAGTGACGTCGGCGGCCATTTTGAGGTTTTGGCCCAAACGCCAACTTAAGCGAAACAAACACAAAAGAGTGATTAATGCATAGAAATAATAAATCTACTGTTAACCCCTTACTAATCCCTCTATGTGCTTGTAGTTATCTAGTGTATGTCTACATTTAAAGCGTTTATATTCACCCTTTTACGTTGTCTTTTTGGGCAACATTACAAAGACATCACAAAGCAACATATATCATGCAATATTCTATTTAATATATATATATACTACTGTTAGTATGCGTACGGATTTTAGTCATAAGGTTATTTAGCCATGCAATATGCAATCCCACGTGTAATTTTGGATATTTAGTAATGTTGTTTAGTATTCAGGCAAAACTCATTTAATAGTATTATAATTAATAGATTATTCAATTAGTATTTTTATACTAAAATAGGGGAGGTATACAAAATGTTGTACTACCCGCTCCATCAGGGTCTCCTGTATATAATGGGCCCCGCCCCTGACGCCACTCCTGTTATTCTGAAGAACTCACCTTGGAAGGAGTGCTTCCCTGGTTCTTGCTTGAAGTCTTCGGACACCATTGACTAAGGCAGCAGGTGTGGTCAATCGAGCCCCAGAGATCTGGCTATGTCACCTGGGAAGATCGTGAATGCGCTTAATTGTTTTGTTTTTTCAAGGGATTCTGCTTGGTTGAACTTAGTTTAGAGGATGTTGAACTAGTAGCGCGAATTGTGAATCAAACTTGCTACAGGAAAAGAATAATTTCGCACTTTCTGCAAGTTGAGAAAGACATTGCTAATGAAAAAGGAGGACCATCGCATATTTAGAATTGTGTTTTGCATTTTAAAGTCATATAATGCAAAGACTCTCAGGGTTGGCTGACTCTACTATGTTTCTGAATATCTTGTTATCCAGATTCTTGACATTTTAAGTACTGCAGGGGGTAATAGCCTTTAACGCTCCTTGGCCCTGATTCACAAAAGTAAACTTACACTTTTGGGTCAGTTTACAATTTTTTGCAATTTACAAAGGAATTTTACTAGTAGTATCTTTACGACAGCGGACTCTCCGCACTCATGGCAAAGACTAGGCACATAAAAAGATAGGCAATCGTAAAGATAGTACTCGGAAAAGTCCTTTGTGATTTGAAAAAGCTTGTAAACTTACACAAAAGTGTACATTTACCTCTGTGAATCAAGCCTCTGGAGAATACGCTTTCAGTTAATGTAAACAAGAAGTAGAAAGATAACCAAAAAGCAAGTGAAGTGAGACCAATCAGCTGCAAGCGGCAGGCAATTACTTGTTACCCTTTAGAGAACCAAGATTCTGGTGTGTATCAGATTTCAAGGTCTTAGCAACTTAATCTGTTTGAAATACTCACTGGTTCTGTTATACAGACAAAGCTTAATCCATTCATTTTACTTTAACACATGCATCCATTGGTTCATTAAATTACAAATGCTGGTTCCTCAACAAAGGCAGAATCAGCAGACTAAGCAGTCTTTTATGGTATTCACTGTTATGGCTAAGTGGGGTAAAATTGAACAGGCTTTTGTAATATGATTACAGTAAGGGTCTTCATTTGTTTTACAGATTTCCCTCCCCGCTGTTCCCTTCCCAAAAACCCTTTTTCTCACCTACCTGGCCACTCTAAGAGTATGTGTCATTATGACAAGCAAACTTTGTGGTGCCTGAAGGTGGATCCCTTGCAAATTCTGAGGACCCCTATGGTATTGTGACTGTGGCAAAGCCTTTTGAAATGCAAATTATTCTGGGCACAGACTCGCCCAGCCCATCCTGCCTACACCTAAGCCCCCTTTTATGTTACTGTCTGGAAGCAATACACAAACCCCAAATACAGTCATGTGACCCAGGGCACTGGAAGAAGGCACAAATTGTTACCACTAAAAAATATCAACTTTCTAAAAGGGGCATTTTCAGAATGGTGACTTCAAATCAGATTTTACCATTAAAGAGCATTTTCACTGGTGGACTCACACCCCACACGGACCGAATGGGGAGATCACTTGTAACCGTACTGAAATACCTGCTGTGTCAAAATGGTGCTATGTTTACTTTGTTGTTGTTTTTTTTAAATGCCAATGAAATTCTTTATTAAAAAAAAAAGTATTTTCAATTGCAATTGATTTGAGTGTAAACAGTATATTTCTACAGGCTCCTCATCTAAATCTATCACTTATTAAATGTAATAAGGCAACCTTGTGTTGTCAAGTCTGAAATAGGACTTACGGCACTGAAAAACATTTTCTGGGCTTTTTCCCTGCCAGGACATGTAAAACTTAAGCATGCATGTCCTACTTTTTAAATACGGTGCACCCTCCCCATGGGTCTTTAGGGCCTAGCTTAGGGGTGACTTATAAGTTTGAAAAAGGAAGATTTTGCCCAGGTAAAAGGGTTATTTTTCCAAGTTGAAATGGCAGATTAAAACTGTACTACAGGCTGAAATGGCAGGACTGAGACATGTTTTAAAAACCCACTTTAGTGGGTGGCACAATGACTGCTGCTGGCCCACTAGTAGCATTTAATATACAGACTCTGGGTACAGTTAGTACCATTTAATTGTGTCTTACTAGTAAATTAAATGTACCAATTAGGTGAAGTCTAATTTGATCATATTTGAAGGAAAAAGCACAAGCACTTTAGCACTGTTTAGCAGTGGTAACGAGAACAGAGCTATAATGCCAACAAAAACAAATTCAGCAAAACAGGAGGAGTGAATGCAAAATGCTTGGAGGAATATCACACCAAGGTTGTCAGGTCTAACAACTTGGGATTTGTATTGCATACATTTGGCTTCCTTAGGTTTTTTCATCCTCTAAATAAGAATGCTAAGACCGGAGTGGGTACTTATTGTATTGGTTTTTAAAGCTTTAATCTGCGAAGGGACACCAGACAAGAATGGCCATTATCCCCCTTTCTTTTCAGTTTAGCTATTCATTAGAATCCTCTTTGAAAGGGTTTCAAATATAGGGGCACAGCCTTTAAAGCTCTTTTTTAAAGATACTCACACTTAAAAATTGGTCTGTAACACAGATAATTGTGGTATTTACTTATTGGATTTAGTGGAAAAATGTGGCCAAATAATGAGACTAAAATATAAACTGGTGTAAATCAGACGTTTTTCTCTGTACTTACAACTATTATTCCTTCATGTTTTACAAAATGGAAAATAAAATGATCCATGGAGTGGATAATGTTTCTTATTATTTTCGCAACAATAATTAAAAGATCAACTCAACATAGGTGGTCTGTGCATCCATTCTAGGCTTTTCGACTAGATGAGGAAGACTACATCTTATCTTTTGGGATAAGCTTTAAGCCCTAAACATATGGTCTTCACCTATCATTTTATAAATCTTTTAGAAGCCTTCTGTTCCGGGTATCCACAATATTGTATTTGATTTATTAATACAATTTCTATGGGGTCAGAGGTAAAAATCAAGCATACTCTGGATGCAATTGAACAGAGGTAATATTGATGGTGTTTTTTTATCATAAAATCCAGATAACAGAACCTATGTGCTTGTAAACCACAACATTAGGGATAGACATATTGTCCTGCAAAAATATTAACTCCAGAATATTGATCACTACTACATTGTCCAGGTAGATACATATTTTGTAAGTATAGTTTTACTCTTCTTAACTCCACATCTAATCACCTGAACAATATAGTAGTAGTTGATATATTTGGAGAATAATATTAAAACTTTGATAATGTGGTAGAACAACAACAGATGTACCTGACTTGTGCTATGTCATGTTTTATCTAAAGTAATTTAAGATAATTTCTTTAACCAGCATAATAAAATTGTCACTTTATTCAAAGATAATTCTAACTGTGAAGCTTATTTGTGCCGGGTAAAATCTATTTTTCTGTGATACTGCTACTTTCTATTGCATGTATGGTAATATCTCTGTGGTGTAACCCATATTATTGACAGATATCTGTCTTAAATGGTATTCTATTGATCAAAGATATGTGACAGCTTAGTGCTCACCTTCACATTTTTTAAATTCAAATGCGATCAAAAAAGTAATTTTTGATATATACTATCTGCAAAGCATTTTATCTTAGCTTATATCCATGGTTTTCACTGAAACACTTGTTCAGCATACCTCCTGCCATGTTATAAAAAAAGATTTGGTTTTTGACTGTCTCAATAATGCCACTCTTTTTGAAAGGTGAAGGAAAATGTTTTCTAAAGCATGTTTTTCTGGAAAAAAAATATGAAAACATCTGCAGAAACTTTGGATCCAATGTTCAAATTTTCTTGATGACAACATTTTTGGAGCAATTGACATAGTTAAATTTGACCTATATTCACTCAACAAACGCTGATCTTATGATGAAACTGTACATCGGTCCCAAAGGAGAAGCTGGCCTAGACAATTGTCCTATATTTGCTGGGCTTGTGAAACTGAGTGAGGATCATTAGTCATGTAATATGTTCTGGAAATGGTAGTGATATCTTTTGGGTTGATATGTTGGACAAACTGATCTAGTTATTGCTTGAATAACAAACAGTTCTCTGTTCTTATTTCACATATCTCCACCAAATCTAATTGTTAATTCTGGACAAAAACACAGGTGTTACCATACTTTTATGGTGGCT